>NC_091295.1:59671378-59713878 GCF_038502225.1 Cherax quadricarinatus | reverse complement strand
CTCTGATATGATGACTCGTGTACATATGTCAAGCTCTTTCAGAGAGAGAGAGAGAGAGAGAGAGAGAGAGAGAGAGAGAGAGAGAGAGAGAGAGAGAGAAAGACTTGGGCTGGGGGCGGGAAGCAGGTGAACAGTGCAGGAATAAAAAGAAAAAGAAAATATTTATTTTTTTTCAGTTTTCAGTCTACCTGGGATATTGTATAGCTGGTTTCCATTAAAATATATTTTCAGATTTCCTGCAAACTTTGGAAAAAATGTTTTAAATGCATTAATATATGAATAAACCAAATTCTATGATCACTGATATAAAGAAAAGAAATTGGCTTCTAAAACCAGACGTAATTTATGCTAATGATAAAAATTCACTTTGTTTCTGTGAAACATTTATTCGGATGATACAAAGAGGGACGAAGACCATCGGCGCAACACATTCCGAAAAATATGAATGTTTAGGAAAATCCTTTGTAAACAGCCTCGTCGAGTCTGGTGGCCATTGGCGGATGTGATAAATGGAAACGTCTCGTTAAATTTGAGAGGAGAAGAATAAGTGCGTCTCCTCCACTGGATTTTTGAGACCATGAGATCAGGCGATTTAGCAAACTACATAATGTTACCACTGTTCCTTGCGCGGGGCTACAGTGGTGCTGGTGCATTGATTGTCGGGTTATAGTGATGGTGCAGTGGTTGTAGTGGTAATTGTTGGGCTAGAGTGGTGCCAATTCAGTAGGGGTGGTAGTAACTGCTGGGTTACAGTGCTGCAGGTACAGTGGTTGTGGTGGTAACTGCTGGGTTACAGTGGTACTGGTGCAGTGGTTGTGGTGGCAACTGCTGGATTACAGTGGTGCTGGTGCTGTGGTTGTGACGGTAACTGCTGGGTTACAGTGGTGTTGGTGCTGTGGTTGTGGTGGTAACTACTTGGTTACAGTGGTGCTGGTGCTGTGGTTGTGGTGGTAACTGCTGGGTTACAGTGGTGTTGGTGCGGTAGTTGTGGTGGTAACTGCTGGGTTACAGGGGTGCTGGTGCTGCGGTTGTGGTGGTAACTACTGGGTTACAGTGGTGCTGGTGCACTGGTTGTGGTGGTAATTGTTGGGTTACAGTGGATGCTGCAATGGTGGTTGTTGTTCCAGTGGATGACACAATGGAAATTCTAAGTGTTTCGGATGAAACCTAATTACCGCTCAGTCTTTATGCACTGTGTAACCTACGCGTTTAGCGCTTTCCCGTATTGATAATATAGTCGTCTTATTGGTTTACTTGATATTTTACCAATGCCTTATTGCTCATACCTGTGGCCGCTGTTTGGTGACTAAGGATACATCTTGTACCGTTTCTTGTGCCGGAACTAAATGGCGCACTGCTGACGATAGTTTGCAAAGTAAGCTTTAATTAGGACTACATTTCGATCAGTTAAAATCTTTATTAAGTCGCAAAGAATATGAAAAACCCGCACTTAATGCAATGGTATAAACCTTGACAATTGATACCGACAAAGTGGTTTAAAATGACTCGTAAGCAATCACTAGAATGTGACCTCATTGTCTACCTGACCTCATTTCAAATAAGCCTGGCTTGCATTTTCCAGGTGACTATGTTACACTCACATCCCCACTGTCTGCCTCATATATTGTTACTTTCAACTTGTGTGTGTGTGTGTGTGTGTGTGTGTGTGTGTGTGTGTGTGTGTGTGTCTGTGTCTGTGTGTGTGTTAGAAGTGATCAAGGTCCCGGGACCGAAACATTCTCTGTGTCCTAGTGTTTGCTCACGGGTCTTCGTAAACGCTTATAGCATGCAAGTCAACGCTCAGGAGACTTGCTTCACAGATCATGAACATTAATGAGAAAAACTCATTGAACTACTAGGATCTTGCTAAGTTTTTGTATACCTAGTAATATACGTTGATGACCTGGAATGTTTAATGTAATTTACTTTTACTCTTTTTCCTTCTATCTTATTGGCTGACATCATTATCTGCCTGTTAATCAATTTAAAGGTTTGACGTATTTGCAATTTACTATTCTATTGGAAACCGTATTCTTGTTTATTATTGATAGTGTGGACCTGTAGACCTGTAGTGTAATATAAAGTATAATATAAGGTGTTGCCTAACTTGGTGAGAGAGCACCTCACTGAGTTGTCACATTTTATGACATGTGCTTCTTTAGGCTCTTCTTTCATGTGCATACACATATGACTTCACGTGCACACGCATACGTCCGTATCTAAATACATACATGTTACATATAATCATCGAGCGGCAACGGCTTTAGAGGCTCATTTTAGCTGAACTATTATTTGATGAGAACACACTTCTAACTGTGCTTCAAGAAAAGTTCTTAAGTAATCAAAAGAGCAAGAAGCGTCTAGTTAAGCAAATGAAACAAACATTTCAGAGTGAAGGTACTGAGACAAAGGTTAACATGGAGTATGCTCATGTACAAATTGTTCAGAGTGCAGTTAGTAATTGTAATGAACAAGAGTTGTCTAGTTGCACAGAATATGGGTCTTCATACTCTTCTTGTTGCTAATGCACCAGAAGATATGTTCTTGAAAGGGGTAAAAGGAAACCTCCAAGAACTAGTGTACGTATAGTTCTCGAGACCTACAATGTTCCACTATTTTAAGTAACATCAGTCTATTTTGTTTGCTCTTACATTCAGTGGCTGCGATACCACATTCTCCTTTCATGGACTTGGAAAAATGAAAACTGTCAGTCTCCTCCACAAAAGGAAGAGGAACAGATTGTATTGATATTCAACAATCCTCAGTCAACTCATGATGAAGTTGCAGCAACTGGAGAACAGTTCATCCTCGCTCTGCATACAGTGTAACAAATCTCAATCATTATAGATTTGTATCTTATAAAAGACCAGTCTGCCACTGATCTATGTTATCAAGTCTTCCACCTCTTCAGTAGCTCGACGTGGCGAGGAGAAACACTACAGCCTGAGTTGTGGGGCAGGAAATGACATCAAAATTCTCTGTCACTATACAACAGAGGCACCAGCACCACCAAAGTAATTGAAAGCTGCATCATGAGGCTGCAAATTAGGCTGTGGGAACTGACATGGTTGTATAAAACCTGGTTTGTACTGCTCTTCAATGAGCAAAAACAGACACGGTTGAAAATGCCTAAATTCAAAATCAGCAGAACAATCTTGTTCAGAATGTATTTTCCAGTTATTCACATAGTATAAACTTCTATCGTCGGATGCACCATTTTCCAAATAACGGCAAAAAATACACAAGTCCCCCTCTCGAAGGATGGAGAAGCTCTTTGGGGTGAAGAACAGGAGATTACTACTGCATTCGGACGGAAAGGATCTTCAGTTGATGTGTATTTCAACAGTCTTCTGGGGTATATGGAAAATTTCATCATTTTATAAATTATTTCTGCTATATATCCTAATCTGACTGGACTAAGGGTAGTGTTCTTTGCAGATATTGCAATTATCAAAGATTAATACCAGCAATTACAGTAATATGATGGAGGTCGAGTATAATCGGCCTCCATTATATTACTGTTATATTACCTATTATATTACCTGTAAGCCAAAGGCTTGGTCAGGAAATAAATAATTACACATTTTTTATAAAAACTGATATAGTATTTAAGTATCGTGTTGAACTGTAGTGCTAAGGAAAGTTTAGACGTACCTAGCCTAAATGACTGTCTCATGGAAGATTCCTCATTAACGGAACAGCTGAGAGATGTACTTCTCAGTTTTAGAACTCAAAAGAAAGGCATTACAGCAGATATTAGCAAAGCTTTTCCTAGGGCAGCGTTACAAGAGACAGACCGAGATTACACTAGGTTTCTATGGCTGGCAGATCATAATGAACATAATGGTTCAAGTGAGTCTTGTTTGACTCAACTTTCTCTCTGATCCATGCTACAACACATGCTCAAAGAATTTGGAAAGTCTTTAAAAACGCTTTATGAGCAAACAATTTTAGGTGGATAATTTCTAATCGTACAATAAGAAAATGAGCGCTGAAGCTGATTTTCCAAAGTGGGATTAAATTAGGTTTACTAAATCAGAAACTATATATAAAACCTAGGAATAGTCACGAAGCCGTTTAAATTACTTAACTCTCAGTGGCTGATAATCCTTTCTGATTTGTTGTTTAATCTGACTATATTTATTATTTATTATTATTTCCCAATTGTTTCCAAAGTTTTCGATGCACTAGAGATAGTAACTCCTATATTTAATTATTAACATCCTCACCCATTCCTCAGAGTGCGGTCACTGTACTTCCCACTTCCAGGACTCATGTATGACAAACCGGTTTCCCCTGAATTCAGAAATGTCACCGTTATAGAGATGAACTCACCTTAATTTCCATGTGATACATGAAGCGGGAAGACATGGCAAGGCATGAGGAACAGAGCGAAGGAACAGAGAACTGAATCAAGGAAGCCAGGGGGGTATCTTGATCGTGGTGAAAGTCTCTTCATATATGCAATTCTTGTTACCTTCGCCTTCATTGGATCAAACCGATTATCTCTAACTTTCCAGTCTCTCTATAGCTATTATTGAACTAGCGATTTTCCCCGTGGACATAAAGCATAAGAGGTCCATAGGTGAATGGACATGAGAGAGAGAGAGAAGTGAAAACAATATTTTTTGTTCCAGCTTTTCGTTTTGACTTCGCTCAAAGCTCGAGGCCCTCATCCAATCGCCTTAAAGTTTTCAATGTTTTTGTCGGGTAACTAGGACTAGATGCTAAGAACACCTGGCCAAAGTTGTCGAATCCATTCCCAGAATCCTGGAATGGCTCTGATAACTTCCAAAACCCACAGTGGAGTAGCTTCAAACCTTCAACAAAAATGTGCTTTTTAATTCGACGATGGACTTAAGTGAAATTCAGATGTGTGTGTGTGTGTGCATTTGTCCATTTCACACGTATAAAAGTATGAAAATTTTATTCCCCTTAAATAATGTTAAATAAATTTCAGTTAACCTCTTCTGAATGGATTCAGTATTTAATTGCTGATGCATCTTAGGCCATGACAGCAACTATTAAGTTTTGCTTGTTGACAAATTTGTCAGTATAGTAAAACAGAAAAAAATAAGAATTGTTGGAACCCATACAATAACTGGAGAATGACTCAACCGATCAGCTTCAAATTTTCACCGGCAATATAGTTTCCTGAACTCTAGATTTAGGTGGCACAAGTCCCAGTTTGTCAACTTTATTGAATAAAATAATTACACAATGTTTTTTGCTGATCTACTTCAAAATATAGTATATGATGTATTCTATAAGAAAGATGATGCCCAGTAATTTTAATCTAAGTGCAGATTTGAAATTTCACTGAATTTATTATATATCTGGAATTGTTAAAATCAGTGGAAGGTTTGATTCAGTTTAAGGCTGTGAATGTTCTACGTTGCCATTTTCATTGAAAGCATTGAGAGATTGTTGTCCAAGTGATTGTGTGAATATTAAATCTGATTTGCTTGAGATCATCAACACTTACTCTTAAATATACTTTGCACAAATCATGTGACGTGGGTTGGAAAGGAACTGGGTATACGCAATGTAACGGTACCTTTCCCGGATTACGCAGCGACCGAAATGCTTTTGGTTTACTTTTGATGTTCATAATGTGTCATTGCATTTTCTATCATGTAATGTAATATCTTGTCACGTTTCGGACTAAGAATCCTAATGATGGTGATGGAAGTATCATCGAAACGTTGATTTGCACTGAAATAAATATTCTGTGAAGATATCTAACTCTTTCCCACTTGCCAAAATATTAATTCAAATAACCAAAATAACCAAATAATCAAAATAACAGTTCCAGTAATAGTGATAGACTCCAAAGGTACTCATAATATCAACAAAAAATTATCTCCAACGTAACTGGCGTAACTTTTGCTCCTGTAAGGGAAATAGTACTTTGGTTTTACAAGTATGTTTCTGTTTTGTATAAACAACTGATGGCACCGTATGCCTTTGTGTAGACATTACAAAAATATGTAAAGTATTAGGCATATTATATTGTGTTATCTTCCAAGGAAAAATTCTGACGAGAATGAGTTTTTATACTCGGAGGCAGAACCTCCTCCCATTTTAATGTAATTTTTGTCTCCAAGGCTATTTGTGCTAGTATCTTACCTTTAAAGTCCTGGAGGTGGGAAGTACAGTGACTGCGGTCTGAAGGATGGGTGAGGATGTTACAGTCCTGGAGGTGGATAGTACTGTGACTGCACTCTGAAGGACGTGGAAAGTACAGTGACTACACTCTGAAGGACGTGGGAAGTACAGTGACTGCACTCTGAAGGACGTGGGAAGTACAGTGACTGCACTCTGAAGGATCGATGATGATACAGTCCTGGAGGTGGGACGTACAGTGACTGCACTCTGAAGGATGGGTGATGTTAGTCCTGGAGGTGGGACGTACAGTGACTGCATTCTGAAGGATGGGTGATGTTACAGTCCTGGAGGTGGGACGTACAGTGACTGCACTCTGAAGGATGGGTGATGTTAGTCCTGGAGGTGGGACGTACAGTGACTGCATTCTGAAGGATGGGTGATGTTACAGTCCTGGAGGTGGGACGTACAGTGACTGCATTCTGAAGGATGGGTGATGTTACAGTTCTGGAGGTGGGAAGTACAGTCACTGCACCCTGAAGTATGGGCGATGATGATGTTCGCATGATCAATTAAACTGTTGTAGTGTGTCTACACACTTCTGACAAGACAGCTATTAAATGAGTGAGATGAACAGCTTTCCTCCTTCGTGCCGCCCTTCCTTGATGGGAGATGGTCGTTGTCTTAAAAAGAAAATGCTGTGGGAGTGGGAAGGATTGCATTAACGTTTACATGTAACAGCCGAATACAAGCCTGGTACAACAAATATGCTGTAATACCCTGAATTGTATTACGCTGACAGAGTTTTTAATACCTGCAATCACCGAAGTATTTTACACGCGTGAATTTATGATTCTCTCTATTTGCTCCGAGTGGAATGTTTCAGCTGTCAGGATATTTGAGGTTTTACTCAATTCTATTGACTTTTTGTTATGAATACTTGCGGCAAAGAGAAAAATATATATGAATAGATGAAGCACAAGCGATAACAGTAACACTATAAACTGTCTAAAAGACGTATAAAGACTTGAATATTTGTGGATACCAACACTCTACTTGGTGATAGAAGAGTGCTTTGGTATACCAGTATTCTAGGCTAGAAGTGTTTGGGGATACCAACACTCCGGGGAAGGGTTAAAAAGTGCTTGGGAATACTTTCTCTATAGTATGGGTTAGCCGAGTGCTTAGGGATACCAACAATCTAGGTTACTAGAGTGCTTAGGGATACCAACACTCTAGGTTACTAGAGCGCTTGGGGATACCAACACTCTGGGTTACTAGAGTGCTTGGGGATGCCAACACTCTGGGTTACTAGAGTGCTTGGGGATACCAACACTCTGGGTTACTAGAGTGCTTGGGGATACCAACACTCTGGGTTACTAGAGTGCTTGGGGATACCAACACTCTGGGTTACTAGAGTGCTTGGAGATACCAACACACTGTTCGGTTAAGAGTGCTTGGGGATACAAACGCACTGTGGGGTTAAGAGTGCTTGGGGATACCAACACACTGTGGGGTTAAGAGTGCTTGGGGATACCAACACACTGTGGGGTTAAGAGTGCTTGGAGATACCAACACACTGTGGGGGTTACGAGTGCTTGGAGATACCAACACACTGTGGGGTTAGGAGTGCTTGGAGATACCAACACACTGTGGGGTTAAGAGTGCTTGGGGATACCAACAAACTGTGGGGTTAAGAGTGCTTGGGGATACCAACACACTGCGGGGTTAAGAGTGCTTGGGGATACCAACACACTGCGGGGTTAAGAGTGCTTGGGGATACCAACACACTGCGGGGTTAAGAGTGCTTGGGGATACCAACACACTGTGGGGTTAAGAGTGCTTGGGAATTCCAACACACTGTGGGGTTAAGAGTGTTTGGGGATACCAACACACTTTGGGGTTAAGAGTGCTTGGGAATTCCAACACACTGTGGGGTTAAGAGTGCTTGGGGATACCAACACTCTGGGTTACTAGAGTGCTTGGGGATACCAACACTCTGGGTTACTAGGGTGTTTGGGGATACCAACACTCTGGGTTACTAGAGTGCTTGGGGATACCAACACTCTGGGTTACTAGAGTGCTTGGGGATACCAACACTCTGGGTTACTAGAGTGCTTGGGGATACCAACACTCTGGGTTACTAGAGTGCTTGGGGATACCAACACTCTGGGTTACTAGGGTGCTTGTAGGGGATACGAACACTCTGGGTTACTAGAGTGCTTGAGGATACCAACACTCTGGGTTACTAGAGTGCTTGAGGATACCAACACTCTGGGTTACTAGAGTGCTTGGGAATACCAACACTCTGGGTTACTAGAGTGCTTGGGGATATCAACACTCTGGGTTACTAGAGTGCTTGGGGATACCAACACTCTAGGTTAGTAGAGTGCTTGGGAATACCAACACTCTAGGTTAGTAGAGTGCTTGGGGATACCAACACTCTAGGTTAGTAGAGTGCTTGGGGATACAACACTCTAGGTTAGTAGAGTGCTTGGGGATACCAACACTCTAGGTTACTATAGTTCGTGGAGATACCAACACACTGTTCGGTTAAGAGTGCTTGGGGATACCAACACACTGTTCGGTTAAGAGTGCTTGGAGATACCAACACACTGTGGGGTTAAGAGTGCTTGGGGATACCAACAAACTGTGGGGTTAAGAGTGCTTGGGGATACCAACAAACTGTGGGGTTGAGTGCTTGGGGATACCAACAAACTGTGGGGTTGAGTGCTTGGGGATTCCAACAAACTGTGGGGTTAAGAGTGCTTGGGGATTCCAACAAACTGTGATGTTAAGAGTGCTTGGGGATACCAACACACTGTGGGGTTAAGAGTGCTTGGGGATACCAACACACTGTGGGGTTAAGAGTGCTTGGGGATACCAACACACTGTGGGGTTAAGAGTGCTTGGGGATACCAACACACTGTGGGGTTAAGAGTGCTTGGGGATACTAACACACTGTGGGGTTAAGAGTGCTTGGGGATACCAACACACTGTGGGGTTAAGAGTGCTTGGGGATACCAACACACTGTGGGGTTAAGAGTGCTTGGAGATACCCACACAGTGGGGCTAAGAGTGCTTGGAGATACCAACACACTGTGGGGTTAGGAGTGCTTGGAGATACCAACACACTGTGGGGTTAAGAGTGCTTGGGGATACCAACAAACTGTGGGGTTAAGAGTGCTTGGGGATACCAACAAACTGTGGGGTTAAGAGTGCTTGGGGATACCAACAAACTGTGGGGTTAAGAGTGCTTGGGGATACCAACAAACTGTGGGGTTAAGAGTGCTTGGGGATACCAACAAACTGTGGGGTTAAGAGTGCTTGGGGATACTAACACACTGTGGGGTTAAGAGTGCTTGGGGATAGCAACACACTGTGGGGTTAAGAGTGCTTGGAGATACCAACACCCTGTGGGGTTAAGAGTACTTGGGAATACCAACACACTGTGGGGTTAAGAGTGCTTGGAAATACCAACAAAACGCTGCAGCACTGGATATCATTAAAGCTGTAATAATGTTGGTAGAATTACCTCCAATATGTTAGGTAACAGGACACACATGCAACTAATAAGACATTTTATTGTGGCAATGTTTCTCTCTCCGGGAACTTTGTCAGGTCGTTACAAACAAGACAAGGACACAGAGGATATATATATATATATATATATATATATATATATATATATATAATATATATATATATATATATATATATATATATATGCATTAGAGTGAGATGTAAATGCCGTAGGTTTAGTACTGGTTGTAATAGTAACTATATGATAGCGGTGTTTATTGTTTTGAGGAGAATTTTTGCTAATTCTTCAGAGATGACGAAGCTGCCTTTGTTTTGTTGAATTGTGTTAGAGATGGCTATAAAGGATGATTCAAGGCATTTACGGCTGCGGAAATTGGATTCTTTTATCACAAAGAGGGCGTCGTTAAATTTCATCAGGTGGTTAGCGGAATTCCGGTGTTGTACGCAGGCGTTATTCAAGTTGTCGTTCATACATGCATTATTGTGACTTGTTTCGAAGTTTCTTGCTATTTCTCCGATATATATATTCAATCACAGCCTCCACAGGGAATAGTTTAAACCCCCTGTATTAACTATTTCATGGTTCCTCAATCTCATTCAAGTCAGGTCTTTTATGGAGGTGCTGGCTGCGATGAGGACTACTGTTAGCTTGTGCGATGAGACGTTCAATGCAACCTGGCACTTTGCTTATATACTAAGTGTTCACTTCAATATTACACATCTAACAGCAGCGATTACTTTATTCCACATTTTATAATTACCAAAATAAATGACTGGATTATTATTCTTACGCCCCTAATGATACCTACACATATAGTCCTATTTCAAATAAAATTAATAAGAAGTGTTCAAGCTTTTACCTGCAGTTTAAATCCTTTTCAAATATTATGGCATATATATATATATATATATATATATATATATATATATATATATATATATATATATATATATATATATATATATATATATATATATATGTGTGTGTGTGTATGTTATATGTGTGTGTTAAATTTAGGTTTTTGTCGGTGGCAATCTGACAGTTTTATTGAAAATATATATCAAACTGATCTTTCTTGAAAAACACACAATCAAGTATTAGTTTCTTGTACAATTGCAGAGAATTTTAAAATAGAATAGAGCTTCAAGGAAAAAAAATGAGAAATATTGAAAATTCGAATTTTTTTTTTACGGGTTTAGTGAACTTTTAATACAATTTTATATCAGAGCCGGACATAAAGTTGGTAGCTGGAGATTTGATAATTTTTTGCATAAAACTGTCTGAAATTCGAGGAACAACGGTAAAGCTGAGGTGCCCTCTGCTAATATTTAACTGTATTAGAAATTTATGTCGCACTCTGCACTGTTTCAGTCAAGTGCATTGATGAATAAAGGGCTGGGGTTATAATACGCCTTTTTTTTTATGGGTAAGACATTAGTGAGGGAACGTCTCGCCTTCACAGCAGGTTTCATCACTCGGATGCAGAGGAAATTACAATACTGGAAATAAAAGAAAAAGTGGAGAGGTAATTATGAGATGTTCTGTCCCCCAGTTATATAATAATTAGTGGAAGTAGGCTGTGGTTTTTTAGCATACAAACAAAGTCGAAGATTGTGAACTGTAGAAGACAATTAGCTTGATGGCGACTCAACGTTCCACAGCCACTTCGGAACATTCTTGAAGCTGACGATGCAACAGCACTAGAGTTGTGTGAATAAAATTGGTATGCAAGTATAATTACTCAGCATACCTCAGAAACTGAGAGTTGTTGCTAATTACCTGTTTGGGCTCATAAACACACACCTCACTGGCGACTATAAAATGATTTTGAACCCCTTGTGACACAAAAACTGCGCAGTCCCTGCATAACAATTAAATTCAAAATCTAACTTGTTCTTGGAGTGTGAGCTATGGTGTTGGATGCACATTCGACAGGTATTGGTGACTTGATAGAAGCTAAAGTGTCCTTGGATGTCCACGTCTTCCACTCAATCTGGGAATTCGCAACACTCACACTAGTACATTACATTCCACAAGATTTGTCTTTTTCACAGTAATGTCATTACAGGAAACTGATCACACTTCTTTGTAATTGTTCTGCTGTGTCCTTTGAGGCCGTGATCGTGCGTTTTGTTAATACAAAATGCACGATCACTAGTATCTTTGTTATCACAGCGTGAAGCACGATTTGTCTCGACGAAGTTTAAAAGCAATCTGCCCCCCGGCGCCTCACGCTGCCTTCCCTTTCCCTTCATTACAAAAGATCTGCTGATTCCAACAGTTTTTCCCTTGCCAAACTGCATCAAGAAAACAAGATGATTGATTTCTCGTTGTGTGGGCATAAATAACTGTTCATGTTATCCTTAACATAGTAATAAATGGGTGCAGGATTTTCCTTAATTTTCCTTAATTTCCCTGAGTGCTTGTCTCTAATCCACACTCGTTGCAACAGTGGTCTCCTGCAAGGAAGTCGCGTGACCATGACACACACTGGTACTTCATCTGGAATCAATTATAAACTGTTGATGCAGAAGCAAGTAAGACGCCGTCGTCCTTTCTGAGAGGACTGGGCCCCTCAGAGCTGAAAAGGGCTGAAGGGGGGCCTTGGAGAATATTTTCCCACATACGTCATGCTGAATATTTTTTTTAATAATGTAGTTGTAGAAATCACCTCAGTTGTAGGTCTACTACAAACTGCATCACTCACCACTCGAATGCAAGCTTTCACCACCACACTACCGGCGAATAAGAAAAAAAAAAAAAGAAAACCACACCTATTACACCACTAAACACGACTCCCACCACTCCATTGTAGACCTTTACCATCAAGGCATCACACTGCCCAACCAAAGCCAATAAGTAGACGTCTGTAAGAATTATAAAAGGATGTGAGAAGCAGAACAAAGAGGCTCGGAGCCCTGCCATTGATCCCAGGTAGTGAGGTGCGGGGAGGGGGGGGGAATGGGGTGTTGTACATAGGTCGTAGTGGTGACAGTGGTGTACAGCAGAAGCAGTTGTGGTGCAGGAAGTGGTTCTATAGCAATGATGGTGGGGCTTAAGAGGTGATGGTGGCTTTGTATTTGTTTACAATATATATTACAAACACACACACACACACAGTTGTCAGGAAGTGGAAGAGTCTGGAAAGTGATGTAGTGGAGGCAGGAACCATACATAGTTTTAAGACGAGGAATGATAAAGCTCATGGCGCAGGAAGAGAGAGGATCTAGTAGCGACCACTGAAGAGGCGGTGCCAGGAGGTATGTCTTGACCCCTGCAACCATAAATAAGTGGGTACACACGCATATGTGTAATAATAGCGGACAAAAGATAACAAATGTTAAATAACCACAGGAAAGAGTTGAATGATAGCTCTTGGGCATTCGTGTTGCAGCCAAAACTTTCTCAAGAGCTTGCAATGTTGAGGAAAATAAGGAACCAGAAAGGCCAAAAATCAGTGAGCCTGGTGGCGCTTGGTTGTCGGACTCCAGATGCAAGAACATCAAGGAAGTATGTTAAGAATCAGTAGAAACACAGTCCAGCCCATAAGCGTTGATTATGTAGTAGTGATCCAGAGAATATATCGCTTGTGATATGTCAGGTATCAAGAAAATGTTATCAAGCTTCCATACGTTTTGCTATAATAATACATGATTTCTGATCAGTTATGTTTGTGACAATCGGTTTCTAAGTTCTGGGAATTTTCTTACTGAATTATTCACCTAAATCAATTATACTTAACAAAGAACTGTATTTTATTCAAACAAAAATATTCCTTTCTTAGTCGATGAGGATGTATTCTATTTGGAATTTATTGTGGAAAAAGTTATTCAGTGTTATGGAACCTTCCACAGCTATTAAAGTTTCTCATTATTAAATGCAGGCAAACGAGGAATAATTCGTTTATATAGATCTCCAAGCTTTTACTTGCTTTGAAATCAACAATAGGCTTAAAATAGAAGACATTGCTTTACTGGTGTTATCTAGAAAATAACTAAAGAGAATGGGCAGTGGACAGACTCAAAATGTAGACCGTAACTCATCACAGAGAGACTAAACAGGGTACTCTCACGATTAACTTACCGTGGCTCTATAAACTACAAAATACACAAAACTATTCTTTAGGAGACAGTGGTCTAACACACAGAGTTGGCAGGCAGGTAGAAACCATAACATAAATTTTTGGCTTTAGGTGGCACACTTAAAGTCTAACCATATAGAATTATGCCATTTAAGACTATCCAAAGCAATCGTAAAAGAATCAGGCTTAAAGTTATGAGCAATAGCTTCAATTTTAAACTAATCATTTTGGAAGAATCCTAAGCTATTATTATACAGTGAAAGGTTATCGAGTTTCATAATTGTCGATTCTAAGATAGCTTTTTTTTTTCCAGCCATGATGAACTGGGAGGTAAAATTCTGGCTTCCGATCATTTTGTAGGGTTATTGCAAGCCCGTATATTGTTAAATATGTCATTAGATTCTTGTGCTCTTCTGAGTATCGGCGTTATGCTAACTTAATATAAAGAAGCTTGAAAGTCTTTCCAACATAATACAGCCGCTGCAACCATCTCTGTAAACACAACTTGCACAGTTTTGGAGGGAATTCTTGATCAACATGTTTTTAACGTTCTTGAATTTTTGAAGACTAGTTGTATGTTAAATCGGTAGAACAGATAAATTCTCATTGTATGGGACAACCAAAACATTCTTAACCTAAGGAGCTATCCTAGATTACAGTTCTATAATAATTCTTCTTAGCTGCTTACAAAACCTTAGTACCATAGTTTCACTGCAATATCAAAGATTTTTCGTAATTTCCTCGTCGAGTAACTCGGACGTGCATAATCTGAAAGCTCTCAGAAACAGTACAGAAGACACTCCTTTTTTCTCTTATTTCATTGAATAGTAATAGATGTAGGGACAAACATTAGTGGCCTGTCAATATACTGTGACTTGCAATTTCTGTCTATCCTGTTGATCAAAATATCTACGAAGGGGAGTTTGTAGTTCACTTCTTTTACTGTGAATATATTAGGCGGTTCGAATGAGTTAAGCCTCGGTAAAAACTTATCAAAATCCAGGGAGGTCAGCCACAAGCACAGGATGTAATCCACATTTGAGCCATCTGGCTTCCTGAGGTGGGATATCTTCCAACAGTTTAGTCTCGAAAAACTCCATATATATATATATATATATATATATATATATATATATATATATATATATATATATATATATATTACTTAATAGGGGAGATAATTGATTTCCCATAGCCATTCATTGTCCTTGGGCATAATACTATCCCTTAACACGAACTTACTATTAACTATACTCAATCAGCTCAGTAATAATGTTCTTAAGGAACTGCATGGGAACTCATCTTCAGACAGGATAACAGAAACGGCTAAACAATGCAGTAACATCAAAACTTAACAATGTAAAGTCATTAGAAATGTTCACGTTCTGAAATATATGTGGGCTTCCGAGATGTTGCCAAGCATTAGTGTCAACACTGACTATTTGGATAAGTTATATGTAGCAGACCCCGCGGAGTTAATAATAGGTCTCGCCAGGAAATCCTGATTTATGAGTCTTAATCTGTATGACTTGTGGGTTTAGCGTTTGGTTATGATTATAAGGGAGTGTCGCGGATCTAGAGGACAACTGTTTGATCAATTCCTCATTACCTCTGAGCAGCGTTTTAAGTTCTTCGTTAAACTTACTGTTAACTTACTCAAGATGGTTTAAATCATGGGGAATGTAAGTTTGTCTTCTAATTACTAGCTTATTTTCCTACTATAATTCACCTTGTCCATAATTGTTACCACAATTACTCTGCTTTCGTTAGATGAAGTCTGTGATCTTAGTTCATGGTAAGACTTAACAAATAGTTGAGGGCAGTTCGATTCCATCGGTCTGAGCACAACTCAGGTGGAATATTTGATAAGTCACAAGCAATATATTCTCTATGTCGCTACTACATAATCACCGCTTATGGGTTGGGCTGTCTCCTCCTAATGGTTCTTAATATGGCGTCAGACAGCCGAGTGCCGCCAGGCTTGCTGGCGGCACTCCCTTTTAGGCCTCCCTATGGATACACTTTCTCTTTCTCTTTATTCCCTTTGCAACATCGAAAGGTCTAGAACTATCATTTAACATCCTCCTGTGGTTATTTTGCTGGTATATGTATAACAGAAGGACAGAAGTAACATTATCGTACTAACTACGTGTCAGTCTACGGCTTGTACGGCAGTCTATGTTTAATGTACAGTATTTTACAATATTATAGCATTTTCAATAGCAATTTTAATGCTCAAATCTAATTTGTAATCTATACGGTTTCTCTCTTTTTGTGCGTGAAGCGCTAAATTTACATAGATAGTTCAAGGAAAGGAGTGATGGTGGATGGATTCTTATCTCGCAGTTAGCAAGACAGACACACTTAACCCCAGGTCTCCCAGATAGCAGACGTAAATGAACATAACTGAGTAGAGTATCCTCCTTTCTTCTATCCTACCGTAATGAGGACGATACGACCAAGGGTGACATGATTACGACTTAAATATATACTAAGGAACTGACGGAGTGGAGAGAGCGAATTTGTCATGTGAGGCGTTTTTCAGGTACACGAGGGCTGAACTGGGAGTTAAAAATACAGATGAGGCAGAGGTATATCAGGAAATCCTTCTTTATCCTTATAGTGGTGAGGAAGTAGAAAGACCTAAATAGAGAAGTCGCAGATGCAGGATCCGTACATAGCTTTAAGAACAGGTATTACAGGGTTCACGCTGCCAGGAAAGAGTGAACACAGCAGCGACCAGCGAAGAGGAGTGGCCAGAAGAGACTAGACACCTGCCAACACAAATAGTTGAGTACGGTCATGCGTCTCTTATGGATCCATAATTTTTCTTTTATGCACCCATCATGCGTGTGAAATGGAATCCTTATGAAGGTTTTGCCTTCTGGCAGGATTGCTGTGATTTTTTTCTGCTCCATACTAGCAAATATAGTGGAGACTCGTAACCTCTGAGCTTCCCTACAGCAGCAGTTGACCTCGCAACACAAGGCTTATCTAATGGAGTTGACTGCAGACGCAGTTCCAGCTCACAGTTTGTGGCCCAACACGTAAGCAACATCAGCAATATTGCCTCAAGGAGAAGCGCCACCATTACTGACTTTGCTGATTTTTAACTTGGAAGGCTTCATACAACCTGTCCTCCTGACTCCGTGTATTTTTCTACTGTATGAGCTTGTGATCATTTTTCTACTCAAATATTTGGGTTAGGTGAGGTTAGATTCAGTTGAGTTAGAGTAGGTTAGGTTACGCATGGTCGAGTTAGCTTGGGTTAGGCTAGGTTAAATTTTGCTATTTTTGGTTGTGCTAGGTTAGGCTAGGATTGATTAAGATAGATTGGACTACTGTAGATTAGGATTAGTTAATTTAGCTTTGTCTAGGTTAAGTTATGTTGTGCTAGATTAAGTTAACTTGGGGTAGGCTACACTAGAATAAGTTAGGTTAAATTTGGTTAGCTAAGATAACATCAGGTAAGGTTAGTTTAACATCGGTTAAACAGATTTAACCAATTATACCACACAACAATCAATGCAATATTTCCTAAAGGTTAAGTAAATCTTGTCACGACACAGGACAAGTGTTTCCTGACGCGGGTCTTAGTCATATGATGACCCTCAGCTGAAGCTTTTGGTCATCTGACGGAGGCCTTCCTCTGGCTTACCGGTCCACCCCCTTTAAAAAATATGATTATAACCATTAGAGCTTCAGTCCATAAAGGCGATACTTGATTCCCAAGCTCCAATAGAAAGCAGAGAGACCAGTTTTGCTCTAATGCAGAAAATAATTTAGCTTTAAAAGCAACTTGTTGACAGTTGTGGAATGACGTATAAAACCGACGTTTGATAAAGAGGACCAGTTGATCATAATGAGAAATATTTTTAGCTAAAAGAATATTCATATAAAATGAAAATACGCGTGAAAATTGAGAGCAGAAATAAATATTATATAAACACGTTAAACAAGAATTTCTAAAAAATATTATCCTGGAGTTGATTCCTCCCACGCTGTATAAATCCTACGGGTTTAGTGCTTTCCTGTAGATATAATAATGATTATTATTATTATCGCCATTATTATTAATAAGGTAATATGTTGGAGATTGTTTTCGGATTGTTAACCCTGGAGAATTGTTAACCCTGTAGAAACATTAACATGGAGAATGATTAACCCTGGGGATTATTAATTCAGATTATCCCACGTAAACCAGGTTATGACTATGGATTATTCCTGTTGGTGTCTACTAATCCTCTTCCCTAGATTATGATGCACAACAATCGGCTGACGTCTAGTTACCTACTTATTGCTACGTCATGAGCAGCGGGAGTAGGTAAACTATCACATGCGTACCTATTTACTGCTAGGGTTAAGCAGTATTTTTAAGCAAACTAACAGCTAGGCACCTACTTACTGCTAGGTGAACATGGGTAGTAGGTGTCGTGAGAGAGTTGCCCCTTTCGCCTTTGAATTAACATTTGGAAAAAAAGTTTAAATCCATTATCGAAGATATTATTAACCTATTGTTAACACGCTCTTGTTACCATAATGTCAATATAACTAGTTCAATATTAAAAGGTAATGCGAAAAAAATAGTGACTTGCTTTCGAAAATAAATTTAACATTAAATCTCTTGTAAGAATAAATTTGGAAATATATTATGCGGATATTTATTTTAAAGCTCCGTTTATCCTTGGAATACGAGAAGGGAGGGAGGAGGAAGGGAGAGGGGAGGAAGGAAGGGATATATGAAGGGAAGGATATAGGGAGGGATTCGAAGAAGGAAGGATATGGAGAGGGATGAAATGTAAGAATATAAGGAATGATGAAAGGAGAAATTGGGGGAATAAAGGGAGGAATCGGTTAAAAAATGGGTGTAGATGGAAAGGGAGAAATGAGGCAAAGCGATAGGAATAAACGAGTGAGAAGAGCAGTCTGAGGTATAAAAAATAGTAAAGATGATGAAAGAGAGAGAGAAAAACGAGAGACAGATAGGCGTGATGGAAGACTGGGCTGGCAAGAGACGGATATAAGAAATGAATATGCGACTAAGGCAAGAACAGAGGAGTGGAAGACGTGAAGGATCGGAGACAGAGAGGACAAGAACAAAGTTTATATAGGTGAGAGGAGAAGGAATATAACATGAAAAATAAATACGTGTTAAAATAGTGAGAGAGAGAGAGAGAGAGAGAGAGAGAGAGAGAGAGAGAGAGAGAGAGAGAGAGGGGGGGGGGAGGAAAGGGAAGGGAAGGGAAGGGATGGAGTGAGAGAGACTAAGACTATAATAGGATAATACTTATCCTTCTTCCTGGGGTCAACTGGGATTTTCTTCTCAACGTTCTGACTCCAGTATTTACCTCACTCTCCTTCCTCTCATCCTATCTGTGTATTACTTCTAACATATCTTTCTGACGTTGTCATACGACTGGCTGTTTCTCCACTACCATCACACTGACTTCTGAAGCTTTTCTAGTCCTCTACGAATCCTCTCAGACGCCATCTAGTTCAGCACTTTGCAACCTTTCTCAGAGTGAGTCACCCTCGGGAAGATCTCTACGAAATGAGAAATCCCACTTTGGGGTTCAACGAGATTTGAAAATCCCTTTTTTCCGATCAGTCTTTGTTCGGAATACGAATAAGCGTGGTCATTGCTCCCTTCGTCGGAGTCAAATATTCACGAATTTTAAGCAGTCACTCCTTGAAATCCCCCTGGTAGAATGTACCGGCGAGTATCGGCTTCATAGTAATATCTGCACTTAAGTCGTGGAAGCTTCCTTGTTAGGCTCCCGAGAAGTCTGGAAGTGTTGCATCCAGAGCTTAGTTACGTTACCTTTATTATGAATCTATACCCATTATCATTAAGAAAAGATTCCTTATACACTTGGGGTCCTCCAGAAACTTCACCTTTCCTTCAGGAAAATATAATTCCAGGTTTTCTTCTAGAAGACAGAGGTGAGGTGCGGTGATATTATATAGCAATTCCACCATATCACTCTACAGAGCTTGGTCACCCCAACTAGTCAGGTCACCCCTGGCCGTAGTTTGGGGTCACTCCATGAGCAGAGCCAGGATGAAAAATATTGTTCTAGCAGAATCAGTAGTATAACTCAATGTCCTAAACGTAAAGAGGAGAATTTAAATCACAATAACGTTGCTGGAACGAATAAGATACAGGGCAACACTTGGGTATCTCTAATGTCGAGACTTTTCACCATCAAGCGGCTTTAGAAATCCAATATAGAGAATAGTTACTGGAGACAGTGGAAGATATGAAGCAGTAGTTCGAGGTGATCGCTCTCTCAAGTGATGAGTCATGTCTTAATTAATCCGTTATAAATGGTATAAGACGTGAAAAAGTAGGTCTTCAGTTCACCAGTCGTCGTGAATCTAAAGTAGATGCCCGAGGATGGACACTTGTATACCCCAGAGTTGTACATAATCTACTTGTCGGCTTCGGATACCATTAACATACGCACATACATATAAGCCACACTTACGAGATTGAAACTTATGACGACGTGTCTATCAGAGTTGAACCATTAATGAATCCCACTGAAATGAAGAAATAGTAATAGCGAAGGTAGCTCAAAAGAACACGAGAACAAAGGTGCACTACAAAAGAGTTACTGGCTGAAGCAGGTAGCACAAATCCCCATGGGAGAGAACCCACCTAGGCAGAAGACAGGCACGTCAATAAAAATATAGGAAAGGTGAAGAGTTAAGAAGAGAAGACAAAAAGTCAGGTCAAGCTACCAGTGTTTGGAAGTTTTGGGCATTTGACAGTATAACGAGAAAGTAAAGCATCTACAGAGACTGTCAGGACTAAGACAATGACTAGAAAATGGGTAAACAGTTTTGACAGTGCCAGTTAATAGGCTGACTGTGATCTCTAACATGACAGAAAAGAGCATTATTAGTGTCGACAAGCTAACACTTCTTTTGTGCTCCTTAATTAAGTCTGTCAGAAAGAGATCAACCATTTTCTCCAAAATAATGGAGAGGTTAATGGAGCAGGAAATAGAGTTGACACCTGAAGCATTAGTGGCAGGAGGAGAGGTATGAACTAGATTACTACGAAGGGTTATTTTGGCGAAAAGTAAGTTTGATGTCTGAAGGTCAGAAGGTGTTGTTTTACACTTTACTTGGGAGGGCCGACAAGCGTGTTCTTCAACTTCATACGGCCTGAGTTCAAAGTAAACTTGATTGAAATCAGGTGAATTCCTATGCTTCGTAGGCAGCTCTCTCCAGGCTTGAGGCTGTGATAAACAAGGATTGCATCGGTCTGGCTGCTTTTCGCTCGTCTTCAGTCTTAAGCCATTAATTATGTGCAGTCCAATATTCCTTCCTTGTAAGAACGTCGGGATACTCACTGTCTGCGCTATGTGACTTGTTTGTACGTCCTTCATGACCCTACAAGCTATCGTTTAATCACAAACTTTAATAACGCTGACGACCTTCATCGTCAACGTTCTTTATCTCTTCCACTTAACTTTTGTGTTCAGGCTTTAGTCAGTTCTTTCGCCCTGTCTGCCTTTTCTGTCCACCCTGTTCATTCATTGTCTGTTCCTCCTTGGAAAGAACCGAACATTCAAATCTGTCCAGCCTTCTCTTCCCTTCCAAAATCTCAACCCATGGCTGGAAACATGCGCTACCTCTTCCTTAACGATTATCAAATTCACTTGCATGCAACTGCTGTGTATGCAGACGATTCTAAGTCTTTTGATGGTATTAAATTTGCAGCTGCTTTTCTTTGATTATATAATACAGATACCTGACTTGTCTAGTATTTTCACAGCAGATTTATATGCGCTTCATGCAACCATCATTCACAATTTCTCTCCTCTCTGGCGCAGTCTCGGACTCTCGGAGTACATTGAGAGTTTTGACTCCTCTCATCCCATCGCATTTCACATTCGACGCTGGCTGTGTCACCTCGTCAGCAGACATAAAGTCATTGTCTTTTGCTGGGTTCCTGGTCATTCTAGTGTCCAGGGCAAAGAACTCGCAACCCAGGACTTGTCCATTTCTCACATGGATTTACCCCTATTTGGACTATCCTTTTAGTTTTGCATAAAAACATTCGGGATCGATGGCAACGTCGTTGATCGAGGTTCGAGGACAAGCTGCTCGTGATTAAGCCACAACTGTATTCTTTGATGACCCCTTTTCATCGCTGTAGCGTTTGGGAATAGTTCCTGCAAGTTTACGAATTGGTGGTACAAGACCGACACAGAGCTAACACATGGAGAGGCACCCTGTGTCTCTCTGTACACCATGTCAAATGCCATTAACAGTCCAGTATCATTTATTTCATTATCTCTCTTACCAGAGAGCTCGTTTGACTTATTTTCAATGAACGGTTCAGCGCCTGTGTGCTGTCACGTGACCTGCTCTCCTTTCTGAGTCTTACAGATGCGCTCTGACTCTTTGATGAAAAATGATTTATTACGCCAAATCGCTCTTTCCTTCCCAACTCGTCTGTTCCTCCATTGTGTTACTTTTCTTAGTTGTTAGTTTCCCAACGTCTTTTGGCGTTTTGTGACTCAATAGGTTAAGCGCAAATTGTGAATATATATTAATAATAATCCAAGTTTTTTAATATTTTCAGTAAAATTTTAAATTTTCACCCACTCGGACTAAACTTATGAGATATACGAAAAACATTATCATTAAAATGTTGATGCTGATCACAAGTATTCGTCTTATACTGAAATGTGAATGAATATCACTAATCAAAATTGGTAAATTGGGACTTCGGCCATCCAATAAGTGCATGAACCTTGCGCTCGAAAAAACACAGTAATGATGAAAATTTTAAGCTGAACCGAAGAGTCATTCTCCAGTTATGGCACGAATTCTGACGATTTCAACCTTTTTTCAACAATTTTACTACATCAGCTAATTTTCCTGCATGGAAAAAAAAACCTTAATGGGTTCTACACTGGCCGCGAGATGCATCAGCCATTAAATCTTGAAGACGATGAGAAGAGGTAAACTGAAATTAATTTAACACATTAAAAACTTACACACTATTTTACACACAAAACAGACAGATCTGCACCAACTAGCATGAATTTCACTCTCCGTCACCGTGGAATTAAGAGGCACCATTTTTGAACGCTTGAAGGTATGACATTGAGAGGTTTGGAAGTTATCCCAGCCAAACATGGATGCTGGGAGAAGGTTCAACAACCACTCTGGTCATAGGGCGAGTGAACATGCCAATTGTTCCAAGAATTTGGCTCTTGTGACCGTGCATAAGTGTTCAAACTTCGAAGCCGATCAGATAAGGCCTTTTCAAGTTATGAGTATAAGAAAAGCGAAAAGTTGGAGGAAAAAGAAAAAAAATCGGGCAGCTACTTAAAGGTCTCCCTACGAGTTAATATAATAGTAATTATAATAATAATAATAATAATAATAATAATAATAACTGTCAAATGTTAATTCTCCAGACGTGACCTAACTTGACCTCGGGCTGTCTCGTCTCCCTCACTCACTACTTGGTAATCTATTAGGACGGACCGAAACGTCTACAGCTTTGAGCTTTCAGGAAGGCTCAGAATCCTTGTATCAAGAGCCTTTCATTAGCATCAAGGCACAACTCTAAAGGGTAAAGGCCTTTTAGCAAACTTGCATATGACTTATTATTATTATTATTATTATAATTATTATTATTATATTCATGAGGAAGAGCTAAGCCCGTACGAGCGATATAGCGCTTAGTATTTAACAGTCAACTCAAGAGACGGAAAATCGATATTTAATTACACATTGTAATACAGAAAAAAAAGGTAAAAGGTAACTACATTCTTTCTCCCTTTACTCATCCCTCTTTAATTTTACCTTGTTCTACCCCTTTCCCTTACTTCCTTTCTTTCACACTATCCTATCCTACCTCTTCCATCTTTTTTCCCATAATGCCCCCCCCCTTCCTCTCTATAGTGTTATCAGTATAATGTCCCTTGTTTCCATTCTCTCTCTCTCTCTCTCTCTCTCTCTCTCTCTCTCTCTCTCACTTTACTATTGTCTTAATAGACAAAAGTAGAAGATTGTCCTCCATCGACACAGTAGTGGATAGTTATTTTGTACCGATAGTGTACATAATAGATGAACAGCTGTTCTGTTAACTCTGTCGGTCTCTCTCTCTCTTTTTCTCGCTTGCGCGCGCGCACACACACACACACACACACACACACACACACACACACACACACACACACACACACACACACACACACACACACACACACACACACACACACACACACATACACACACACACGTGAAGCAGTATCGCTGAATAGTGCTCCCAGGATTTAGCGTTCTAGTGGCTGTCCTAAGATATTATTAGCGGTCATCGTACGTGAGTGAATCAGTGAACATACCTACAAGAGTGCAATAGCTTTCAAGAGTGCGAATAATGTGATAAGATCAAGAATTTTTACACTTTAGATTTGAATGAATTGTGGGTGAGGGAGGGTAGCAGTCAGCTGATCAGGCTACTGGCCGCAGTGTTGACACAAAATATCTAATCAGTTAATTGGGTTAACGGTGTGATCTGAAATATTAACAAATGCATATGTTAGTTGGTTATAACAGCAGTGTAGTGATAAGGTCATGAAAGAGTGATTAAGTAAATACTGAAAGTAAGAAAAAATTAGTCAATCCCCAGCTGTTGGTGTTGTGAATGTAGCTAACATCATCAGACTTGTTATGACCATAATACTGTACTAAAGAAAAAAGAGGGAATACCAAGTCTTAAAAGAAAAATAAAATAAAAACTTGAATGCATGATAAAGTTCCTGAAGGAGTTACAAAATTGAAGGAGTTGATAGCAGCCGACCAGCAGGAACCTCCATTGTTGTGCAGATGACATCACTTGCCTATTTGTGGTTAATTTTATTTCTGGTTAGTGTGAGCTAATTGGTCGAGACAGCAGAATGTAAACTCTACCTTGTGTCTCGCCCTTATATACTGAAGCTGTCGGTTACTGTATGCCATATATATATATATGAAGGCGTTGTGAAGCATCACACCATGCAAATGAAAAAAGTGCAACAAAATAGGACCAAGGACGGCCGTATTTTTCAAGTACCAGGAGATATATGATAGTAATGGTTAGAACGTAAGATCAATATCTACGAAAGGATATCGCCAGTGACTCAGATCAAGATCTCCTGGAGAAGAGTTACTTGTGTAGATGAGAAGGAAGCTAGTGAAGAAATTGAACAAGAAGAAGATACCCCCCCCATGTCGCATCTTCATTTTCCTGTTTTCTATCTGAAGGATAGAAATTGTTTCATAAAGCTAGTAATGTAAAAGGATTGTTCAAACTCAAGAATACGTAAGTTGTATCTCATTGCATACAAACACAGAAACAAGTGTGCACCGTTTTTTTTCAACAATTGTAATTCTATTGTTATTATACTCGGTGTTCGAATATCTGCAATTGCCCGAGATGTTACTTTCACAACTCTGTTTGGATGGTCTCAGTGACCTTACATCGAGTGGCTCTATCTCCTCATACGAAATCACTTTCAAAATCTGCATTTTAGTCTGCCTTGCCCTCTGAAGGGTTAAGTCTCAGTGTCTCGCCCGGCTGGTTGTATGCTATACCATCACTCTCTCCCTATTTCAGTACCAGGAGATAGATGAGTGAGAAAAAATAATCCTATGATCTTCAAAAAGTAAAGTAGCCTAGTGTGCGAAGATCTGGGCCGGGAGAGTACCGGTGAACCAACAACAATAACAAATAGTGTTAACGTGACCCCCCCCCTCTTTTTCAAAGAACGACAAGCTAGTAAACACACACACACACACACAAACACAAGTGTACACACAAACACAAGTGTACACAATTAATATTATATAGCATATATTAGTGTATATTAATAAGGAATTGATTGTGAAAAAATTTTTGATCTTCAAAAGAGTAGCGTAGCCTAGTGTGCGCACGATCACTCACACACCCACACACACCCACACACCCCCACACACACCCACACACACCCACACACACCCACACACACCCACACACCCACACACACCCACACACACACACACATCCACACACACCCACACACATCCACACACACCCACACACATCCACACACCCCCACACACCCCCACACACCCCCACACACCCCCACACACATCCACACACACCCACACACATCCACACACATCCACACACACCCACACACATCCACACACCCACACACATCCACACACCCCCATATCCACCCCAACCCCCCCCACACACACATACACTCCCCCCCCACCGACATCTCACTCCTTCACCTGATCCCTCCCCTCCCTCTCTCACCCTCCCCCTTCCCACCTCTCCCTCCTTCCCCCTCTCCCTCTCCCACTCACCCACTTGCTTCACTCTCCTTCCCACTCCCCCTTCCCACTAATCTCCCACATAGCCACAGTTCCTCCTCTACCTACCCCCCCCACACTCTGACATACACAATACTAACCTAACATACAGAATTTTTTTTTATATTTTATTTAAGACTCAGGTACAAAAATATATGGGTACATAATCAATATGTAACAAGATACAGGCAGTGAACAATAATCAACTGTGACTACACAGTACTGAAGAAGCACATATATAATGACAGAACTGGCTGCTGCACTCAAATCAAACACCGCTTGTACGTACTGTGCTTCACATGAAAAGGTGGTCACATATACATATATATATACATACATACACATACACATACACATTATATATATACATATATATATACATATATACATATACATATATATATATATATATATATACATATATACATATACACACATATATATACATATATATATATACATACATACATATACATATACACCATACACGTACAAGCTTACACCCCCCCCCTATGAAAACGTGCCACTTTCACCTTAGATACACAGTGACAATTCTCTTATACATACACATTTGTAAAAGCATTAAAAACTTCAATGACAATATATGTATAAGCACAATCCAGCCAACTAAACGGCTGACACTATAATACAAGGAATGTCTGAACCTGATGGCTCACCTCCACCATAGAACACAATCCACCCTACCCTCATATACCCTATGTTAATAATTAATATCGTGCACGGTGGTGGGTTTAAGACACTACCGCTGACACTTCAAACCCCCCCCCCCCACATGACTAGTAACTGTGTCTGCCGTCACCACTCATAACCACCAACAGTCCTTGATAGTAATTAGCATCTTATAATATATCACCCTAAAAACACGCTACACACATAAACCTACCACAATAATAAATAAATTTACACATTATTCCCTCCAGCAGACAGATTATTTACACTGTCGGAGATAATCTATACACCACATCCTACAGAGAATGGACAACATTAGACATCTAAAATAATATGACATGTGTATCACATGACCTGCTATTGCAGAGATTACTTAAACTCCTACCCCCCCCCAAATGAAAAACTGACCAGTTTCACCTGGCTATACACAAGATCAAAAACTCATTCACTTTAACATATATAATGAAAATGTGAAAAAAACCATCTGTAACAATATATAAGCAAAAACACCCCAGGCAAGATCTTACATTATATACAATACCAAAACGTTCCACTAGTTAAAAAACAGGTATGAATGCCTCATTATTATGACAAGTTACATTGCTCATATATAGGTAGACATGTATAATTACAGGTTAAAATATGCTTATATACTAACATGCTTATGTACATCCTTACAAAACATGAAGGAATCCTTAGATAAATTATAATCATCGGTGTTCACAATAACACCAAGACATTACATTGAATATCACATTGATATCACCTCAACATCCTTTCCTCACACAATTCCACACACACTCACAATCGTCCTCTGCAACACCCCCCCCCTGGGAAGGCCAGCCCGTTCATTCCCCTGACCACTTATAAAGACCATAAATCCCTCAATTGAAAGTCCCTGTAGCCCTCCGAGAAATCCCTCTCCCACCTCCTACCATATATTTCCCTGTTGCGACACTTTGTTCTATAAAAGGATGCTGCTATGGCCATCCTACGTTCCTCCGCCCCTTTGTCCCTCATTGCTCATGATATATACACAAAATCAACCATTAAGTAAGCCACTGCCCTTTGAACCTTTACCCCAACCCCACCTACATCTAAACTGAGCGCTCTCAAAACCGACAACCCTTTCCCCCCCCACATACCGGATTACTTTCCCTAACCATTCCCGCACAAACCCTAGGCTTTCACAAAAATAAACTACATGAAAAGCTGATTCATCTACCCCACAAACCTGACACACCCCACCCTCCCTTATTCGGCTATTTCGTAAAACAACCCCAGACGGCAATATTCCATGAAGAAACCTATACATTACCTCCCTCACGCGTGGCCGGATGCGTAACCCTTTTAATCGGCCCCAAATGTCTTCCCATGCGTACATCAGGTACACTCCTTCCGTTGCCCCTACCACCCTAGGCCATATCTTCCTCTCCATGGACCCTACCCGCATGTTTCTCGGCTCTCTGACCATCATCAATAGACGCAACAACTCCTCACCATCTCTCAAATCTTGTCCCTTCCACCATCTCCGAAGATCTCCCTGCAGCATCCCCAACCCTCCACTCCCTTCCCCCCGAGCCCTTAGCAACCCATGTTTCACATATACACACTTCAACCTTCTTTCCAAATGAATTAACCCCAGCCCTCCCAAGGCCACCGGAAGTGTTACCACCTCTCTTTTCAACCAATCGCATCCCGAACCCCAGATAAAACGGAAAACTCTGCTCAACAGTCTCCGGACATCCCCATACACCAAAGGGTACAAAGCTGCCACATGCCATATTTTACTGTACAAAAGCACATTGACCACAATGACCCTCTGGTGTAGCGTAAGATGTGTCGGCCTCAATCCTGACAATCTTCCCAATACCCTATCTACCACACCCTTTGAATTATTCTCCCTCGCCATCTGAGCATTACCCACATACACAACTCCACAAATTTTCACCCGGTCCACGACACTCCACCTCAGCCCCCCACCCCCGCCCTCCTGCCCATCCCATTCACCCAATATCATGAGCTTTGATTTATGCACATTCACTGCCATACCTGTTGCCATCCCAAAAACATCTATAACTCTCTCCAGACCCTCCAATCCCTCCCACCCACTCACTAGGACAGTTGGGTCATCAACGTAACCTATGATACTGGGACTCCCACCTCGTATGTCCTCCCTTACCCCCTCCTGTATGCACCTTTCCACTGCCCTATAAAACGGATTCTGTAAACATGCAAATAATATTTGTGACAACGGCAACCTTGCCTCAATCCCCTGCCCATTTTCACATGCAACCCCACCCTCCCATTTATCTGTACACACATCCCAGCTCCCCGATATAAAGTACGTGCCCAATTCACAATGTCCTCCCCGAACCCTTGCCACTCCATGATTCTCCACAAAGCCTCCCTCTCGACACTGTCATATGCCGTTCTCCAATCCAACGCCAATACCCCACGTTCCCCCTCTTGTGGACCCTCAATAAACCTTCTAATAACCCCATGCCCCTCATACATTGATCTCCCCGGAATCCCATATTGACCCCTCACTATTACCTTTCCAATGAACTTTTTTATACGATTTCCCAAAATTTTTGCAAAGAGTTTGTAGTCTGCGCACATGAGTGATATCATCCGGTAATCTCTCACTGTGCACTGACTTTCACCCTTTGGCACCAAAACTACTAGTGCTGTCGCCTGCAAAGGTCCCAACGCACCCCTCTCTTTTATGATATTAAATAATTGCATCAAAAAATCTTTTAATACTCCCCAATGCTGTATGTAAAACTCCGCGGGCAGCCCATCTATCCCCGGTGCCTTACCCCTGCTCATACTCATTAAAGCCGTCCACACCTCTTCCTCCACAATAGGCCCCCCTGTCGTCCCTGTCCAGCACACTCCGCACCCATCCCTCTGTCTCTCTTAAAGCCCCCTCTCTCACACCCACACTCCTCATATGTGCACTAATCCAAGAATCAACATACCCTCCCATCCCCTCTGTCGTCACCAAATCTTGTCCCTCCCTATACCCCTCGATGTCTTCAAGAACTCTCAAACCCACCATTTCCATTGCAACGCGCCGGCGCCCCTGCCCTCGCAGGACACACGCCGATGGTCTATCACCCCACATGACCTCCTCCAACCCCCCTAAAACCCTTGCCGCATCAAACCTCTCATTTTGCACTTCCATTAGGCGTTCCTTCACTCCTTCTATGTCAGCCACAGGGGCTCCCATCCCCCCCCTTCCTCTCTCATAATACTCCCTTAACTGCCCCTCAAGATACCTAATAAGCCCATAAGCCAACTGATTCTCGTGCCTTCCCTGTCGGACATAGAACTCTCGAATCCTCGTCTTCGCCGTCACATCCCACCATCTCAACACATCCCCATTGACTTCCATCCCTTCCCATAAGCCTTTCCACCATTGTGCAAATAGGACCCTTCCCTCAACATCTTGAAGCAACCGAACATTCAATTTCCAATAACTCTTATACCTGTTCGGCCGACCCTCCCATCCCAAATCCACCAAAACACCTCTATGATCAGAAAAAAAGACATCCAAAACCCTTACACTCCGCACCACAGCTTTCCTTGTCACGTATATCCTGTCCAGCCGTGCAGCATACCCCTGCCTCACAAAGGTGTGCTGCACCTCCCACGCCGCCCCCCCTCTACATCCACCAACCCCACCCCGGTTAACAGGTCCCTCAGAACGCCAGAACAATATCCTGCTCCCCTAGGTTCCACATCCTTGCGGCGTATAACGCAATTCCAGTCCCCTCCCACCACAGCTAATGCTGGAAGCGACCTTAAGTGATACACCAACACTTCACGTACAAACTCATTCTTCACTCGACTGTCCCCCTCCGCCGGACCATAAACACACACAAAAGACATCTTATCTCTTCCCCATGTCCCATCCACTCTTATAACCCTCCCCTCACCCCCCTCCTCACAATGATGTACAGTAAACGGGCTAGCCTCCCTCACCAAAATAGCCGCCACTCCTTTCAATCTCGTTGAGTGTGCCGCATATACAGTATACCCCTCAATCATCAACATATAACCCGGCTTGTGGTTGTGCTCTTGCACAAACACTACATCTACACCATACCTAATGAGCATCTCATGAAACCATTCACACTTCCTAGAATTTTTCAGACCATTAACATTTATAGAGAGACTCTTGAATTTGTCAATGGAGGTTTTCCTTTACGTATTGCACCACCTTTATCCCCCTTCCCCTTTATATGCCCTTGATCTTCAATCACCATTCTGTGATCTGCTTTCACATGCCCCTTGCCCCTGGACCCCCCAGGTCCATGCTCAACCACTTCAGCCCAAACCTTTTTGCCCGAACGCTGTGCCGGAGTGAGCACATCCACATCGTCCACGTCCGAGGGCACTGCCGCTCTCTTCCGTGACACTCGAGCCTTTCTCCCCGCCTCCACCTGGAAGCCATCCCCGTGCACTTCCGCCACCACCGTGCCAATTTGCAACCCAGCCTCAACCTGGGTCTCTGACATGCCTCCCCCCCTCTCACCACCTGGAACCCCAGCAGCATCCAGGGCACCCACAAGCCCCTCAACTGTGACCTCTCCTGGGGTCCCTAACAGGTCGTGGAGGACTGAATCAATGGTAGCCTCCACGGCCCTGTCCTCACCCAGTGACACCACATCTTTGGTCTCCGGTGCCTGCCCGGCAGTGCATGTCTCTCTCGGAAGAGTTACACACTCTTCCTCCCTCAAGGCCTCCTCGATCTCCACACTCCAAGCCTTGTTCAAGGAAACCGACTCAGGTCGTGCCAAATTCAACGTCTCAAAGTCCTCTGATGCCTCCTTATGCTGCTCCTTCGCCTGTGTACCCTGTTGTTTAACACACTGCGCAGCAATGTGATCATAGGCACCGCATAATCGACAGGTACGTTGTTGCCCTGCGTAAGTCACCATTACTTGAGTCCTGAAGTCTTCTAGGAAAATATAGGAAGGAATAGGATGCCTCAATGTCATTTTTAAGGAAAAACTTCCTTCAGGCATCCCAGAATACGATCCTTCCTTCCATTTCCCCAATGTCGCCATATGAACAGTCCCAAACTTCTCGAAGACGGCACGTAGGTCTGCCTCATTAGCCTCAAAGGGTACATTTCTTATCTTCACCCACGTATAATGGCGGGACACATCATGTAGCCTTACCGTCACTGCAGGATTCACTGGTACACAAAGATCTTGGAACCTGGCGACTATGTCCTCATATACACTTGCATTGAGAAATTTCACAAAAATTCTATATGCCCCGTTCAAGGCTACACCATACAGCTCTTCGTTGGCAATGCCGTATGTGTCCCTGATGATGGCAGGTAATAAAACATGAGCTGAGTGGGCATGCACAGCCCCACGCACTATTTCTATGCCGACAGTGTTTACCCTTCTTCTTGCCTGCTGCGCCATTTTGAGAAAACCAAGTTGTCACCGGCTGACAGCAGAGGGCAGGCTAAGCTCACGTCCGCTCGTCCCAAAGGTTGAGCGACGAATGAACATACAGAATTACATAGGTTTCCCACTCTGAGGCAATCAGGATAAAACAAAAATGGGTTGCCAGAGAGCGACAAGAAAAACCAAGGGACAGGAGGAGGAAACTGCAAAGGAAGATTGGGCAGCAGAGCTCACAAAAAGGGAACATGAATGGGAAAAGAAACTAGAAGAACTTAGCATGAGAATGGAAGAGAGGATAGACATGGAAAGCAGGAAGTGGGAGGTGCAAGTCAAAGCAGCAGAGACCAGGATACAGAGTTTAGAAGAGGAACTGAAAAATCTGAAACAGCCTAAAGAACTAAAGAACATTTTGGGATTGACAACAGAGACTGCTACCTCAGTTACAAATAAGGGGACTGTAGGGAAAGAAGGAGCAAAACAGCATGTAGAAGCTCAATCAGTGGAGAATGTAGTAAATGAAAGACATAAGCTATATGTGGAGGCCCTAACAGACCACAGCAGAGCCCAGGGAAAGCCGAGAAGGGAAAATGATAGGCCACTGAGCCCAAGTACATTAGCTAGTGAAACTGAAGAAAGGAAAGCTGTAATGGAGGAAATCAAATTGAATGAGAGGATACACAGGGATATGCAGTGGGAGAATGAAAGGGTGAGGTCAGTCTTTGTGTATGGGCTCCAGGAAGTTGAAGGGGAAACATATGAAGCCAGAAAACAAGGGGAAAAAAAAGCAATTGAAAGAATCATGAAAGCAATAGGAGAAGACGACATGACCCAGCTGGAAAATTTTCGGAGAATAGGGGGGTATGTAAAAAAAAGAACCCGGCCAGTGAAAGTGACCTTCAAGGCAGAATCGACTCGGAACAGGATCCTGCAGGAGAAAGCACGATTAAGGGACATGCTGGCATACAGGAAGTTGTATCTCGACCGCGACAGAACACAATCAGAAAGGCAGAAACAGAGAGAGATGGTACAAAGGCGAAAGGAGGAAAGAGAGGGGATGGAGAAGACGGACAGGAGATCCCAGACACAGGAAGATCAAATGCAGCCTCCCTCACAACTTCCTATAGAAGCCTCCCAACCAGGTCAACCCCAGTGCAACCAAACACTCTAAACCAAAACACCCATGCCACATCCAATGCCCCCACCCACTGCATTACAAACTCCACCCCCACAGCAACCACCCATAGTTCCTCCCAGACCACAATCTTAGAAAAGAAGTTGAAGGTGTGGTATACAAATGCAGATGGAATAACAAATAAGTATGAGGAGTGGCACGAAAGAATCAAGGAGACATCCCCAGACATAATAGCACTCACAGAAACAAAACTCACCAGAATAATAACATATTCAATCTTTCCAACCAGATATCAAATCCTCAGGAAAGACAGAGGGAGGAGAGGGGGAGGAGGAGTTGCACTGCTCATTAAAAACCAGTGGGGGTTTGAGAAAATGGAAGGAATGGATGGCACGGGCGAAAGGGACTACTTAGTAGGAACAATCCAGTCTGAGGGACATAAGGTGATAATTGCAGTAATGTACAACCCACCACAGAACTGCAGGAGGCCAAGAGAAGAATACGATGAGAGCAACAGAGCAATGGTCGACACACTAGCCGAGGTGGCCAGGAGAGCACACATGGGGGGAGCAAAGTTACTAGTTATGGGTGATTTCAATCACAAGGAGATTGACTGGGAAAACATGGAGCCCCATGGGGGTCCCGAAACATGGAGAACCAAGATGATGGATGTGGTACTGGAAAACCTCATGCATCAACATGTTAGAGACACTACCAGAGAGAGAGGAGAGGATGAACCAGCAAGACTGGACCTTGTATTCACCTTGAGTAGTTCTGACATCGAGGATATCATGTATGAAAGGCCCCTGGGAGCTAGTGATCATGTGGTTCTGTGCTTCGACTACATAGTTGAGCTCCAAGTGGAGAGAGCAGCAGGATTAGGGTGGGAAAAACCAAACTACAAAAGGGGGAACTACTCAGGCTTGAGGAACTTCCTTCAAGACATTCAGTGGGAGAGGGAACTGACAGGAAAACCAGTACAAGAAATGATGCACTATGTGGCAACAAAATGCAAGGAGGCAGAGGAGAGGTTTGTTCCCAAGGGAAACAGAAATAATGGGAAGAACAGAACGAGTCCTTTGTTCACCCAAAGGTGTAGGGAGGCAAAAACTAGGTGTACTAGAGAATGGAAAAGGTACAGAAGACAGAGAACTCAGGAAAATAAAGAGATTAGCCGAAGAGCCAGAAACGAATATGCACAGATAAGAAGGGAGGCTCAGAGACAATATGAAAATGACATAGCAACGAAAGTCAAGACTGACCCGAAGCTGTTTTACAGCCACATCAGGAGGAAAACAACAGTCAAGGACCAGGTAATCAGACTGAGGAAGGGTGATGGGGAATTCACAAGAAACGACCGGGAGGTATGTCAGGAGCTCAACACAAGATTTAAAGTATTACAGTGGAAACCAGTAGGACTCCAGGAAATCAGAGCAGGGGGGTGCACCAGCAAGTGCTGGATGAGGTACATATAACCAAGGAGGAGGTGAAGAAGCTGCTATGCGAACTTGACACCTCAAAGGCGGTGGGACCAGACATCTCTCCGTGGGTCCTTAAAGAGGGAGCAGAGACATTGTGTGTACCATTGACAAAGATCTTCAACACTTCATTTGAAACTGGGCAACTCCCCGAGGTATGGAAGATGGCAAATGTAGTCCCAATTTTTAAAAAGGGAGACAGACATGAGGCACTAAACTACAGACCTGTATCACTAACGTGTTTAGTATGCAAGGTCATGGAGAAGATCATCAGGAGGAGAGTGGTGGAGCACCTGGAAAGAAACAAGTGTATAATTGACAACCAGCATGGTTTCAGGGAAGGAAAATCCTGTGTCACAAACCTATTAGAGTTTTATGACAAGGTGACAGAAGTAAGACAAGAGAGAGAGGGGTGGATCGACTGCATTTTTTTGGACTGCAAGAAGGCCTTCGACACAGTACCTCATAAGAGGTTACTGCAAAAGCTAGAGGATCAGGCACACATAACAGGAAAGGCACTGCAATGGATAAGAGAATACCTTACAGGGAGGCAACAACGAGTCATGGTACGTGACGAGGTGTCAAAGTGGGCGTCTGTGACAAGCGGGATTCCACAGGGGTCAGTCCTTGGACCTGTGCTGTTCTTGGTATATGTGAATGACATAACGGAAGGGATAGACTCAGAAGTGTCCTTGTTTGCGGACGATGTGAAGTTAATGAGAAGAATCAAATCGGATGAGGATCAGGCAGGACTACAAAGAGACCTGGACAGGCTACAAGCCTGGTCCAGCAACTGGCTCCTTGAGTTTAACCCCGCCAAATGCAAAGTCATGAAGATTGGGGAAGGGCAAAGAAGACCGCAGACACAATATAGTTTAGATGGCCAAAGTCTGCAAACCTCACTCAAGGAAAAAGATCTGGGGGTGAGTATAACACCGAGCATATCTCCTGAGGCGCACATCAATCAGATAACTGCTGCAGCATACGGGCGCCTGGCAAACCTACGGATAGCGTTCCGATACCTCAGTAAGGAGTCGTTCAAGACTCTGTATACCATTTACGTCAGGCCCATACTGGAGTATGCAGCACCAGTTTGGAATCCACACCTAGTCAAGCACATCAAGAAATTAGAGAAAGTGCAAAGGTTTGCAACAAGACTAGTCCCAGAGCTACGGGGATTGTCCTACGAAGAAAGGTTGAGGGAAATTGGCCTGACGACACTGGAGGCCAGGAGGGTCAGGGGAGACATGATAACGACATACAAAATACTGCGCGGAATAGACAAGGTGGACAAAGACAGGATGTTCCAGAGATGGGACACAGACATAAGAGGTCACAATTGGAAGTTGAAGACTCAGATGAATCAAAGGGATGTTAGGAAGTATTTCTTCAGTCATAGAGTAGTCAAGCCGTGGAATAGCCTAGAAAGTGAAGTAGTGGGGGCGAGAACCATACATAGTTTTAAGGCGAGGTATGATAAAGCTCATGGAGTAGGGAGAGAGAGGACCTAGTAGCAATCAGTGAAGAGGCGGGGCCAGGAGCTATGACTCGACCCCTCCAACCACAAATAGGTGAGTACACACACACACACACACACACACACACACACACACACACACACACACACACACACACACACACACACAAGGGTCAGTACGCAGCCTCAACACCTCGATGTTTCAACTCTTACGCAATTTTTCTTGCCAAGTTGCGTCGACTTAGTTTATCCTTCACGCCTTGCACCACCTGCCAGGGAGAACCCCAGTCACCGCTTCACGCCTTGCACCACCTGCCAGGGAGAACCCCAGTCACCGCTTTACGCCTTGCACCACCTGCCAGGGAGAACCCCAGTCATCGCTTCACGTCTTGCACCACCTGCCAGGGAGAACCCCAGTTACCGCTTCACGCCTTGCACCACCTGCCAGGGAGAACCCCAGTCACAGCTTCACGCCTTGCACCACCTGTCAGGAAGAACCCCAGTCACCGCTTCACACCTTGCACCACCTGCCAGGGAGAACCCCAGTCACCGCTTCACGCCTTGCACCGCCTGCCAGGGAGAACCCCAGTCACCGCTTCACGCCTTGCACCACCTGCCAGGGAGAACACCAATCACCGCTTCACGCATTGCATCACCTGCCAGGGAGAACCCCAATCACCGCTTCACGCCTTGTACCACCTGCCAGGGAGAACCCCAATCACCTCTTCACGCCTTGCACCACCTGCCAGGGAGAACTCCAATCACCGCTTCACGCATTGCATCACCTGCCAGGGAGAACCCCAATCACCGCTTCACCCCTTGTACCACCTGCCAGTGTGAACCCCAATCACCGCTTCACGCCTTGCACCACCTGCCAGAGAGAACCCCAATCACCGCTTCACGCTTTGCACCACCTGCCAGGGAGAACCCCAGTTACCGCTTCACGCCTTGCACCACCTGCCAGGGAGAGCCACAATCACCGCTTCACGCCTTGCACCACCTGACAGAACCCCAATCACGCCTTGTACCACCTGCCAGGGAGAACCCCAATCACTGCTACGCGCCTTGCACCACCTGCCAGGGAGAGCCCCAATCACCGCTTCATGCCTTGCACCACCTGCCAGGGAGAACCCCAGTTACCGCTTCACGCCTTGCACCACCTGCCATGAAGAACCACAATCACCGCTTCACGCCTTGCACCACCTGCCAGGGAGAACCCCAATCACCGCTTCATGCCTTGCACCACCTGCCAGGGAGAACCTCAATCACCGCTTCACGCCTTGCACCACCAGCCAGGGAGAACCCCAGTTACCGCTTCACGCCTTGCACCACCTCCCATGAAGAACCACAATCACCGCTTCACGCCTTGCACCACCTGCCAGGGAGAACCCCAATCACGGTTTCACTGCTTTGTACCACCTGCCAGGGAGAACCCCAATCACTGCTTCACGACTTGCATCACCTGCCACGGGGAATCCCAATCGCCGCTTCATGCCTTGCACCACCTGCCAGGGAGAACCCCAATCACCGCTTCACGCCTTGCACCACCAGCCAGGGAGAGCCTCAGTTACCGCTTCACGCCTTGCACCACCTCCCATGAAGAACCACAATCACCGCTTCACGCCTTGCACCACCTGCCAAGGAGAACCCCAATCACGGTTTCACGCCTTGTACCACCTGCCAGGGAGAAACCCAATCACCGCTTCACGCCTTGCACCACCTGCCAGGGAGAAGCATAATCACCGCTTCACGCCTTGCACCACCTGCCAAATAGAACCCTAGTCACCGCTTCACACCTTGCATCACCTGCCATTGAGAACCCCAATCATCGCTTCACGCCTTGCACCACCTGCCCGGGAAAACCCCAATCACCGCTTCACGCCTTGCACCACCTGCCATTGAGAACCCCAATCATCGCTTCACGCCTTGCACCACCTGCCAGGGAGAACCCCAGTCACCGCTTCACACCTTGCACCACCTGCCATTGAGAACCCCAATCACCGCTTCACGCCTTGTACCACCTGCCATGGAGAACCCCAATCACCGCTTCACGCCTTGTACCACCTGCCAAGGAGAACCACAACAGAGCATCATGCCATACACCACCTGACAGCCACTTGGAAATCCTAGCAAGTACTGTATTCATCTAAATACGTTCTGTCTTAGTAGGAAGACTTGGCAGTACCATCAGCACCAACGTATTTAGTAAAATTATGTCAGTCTAGATTTATGGGTCGACGTAATTTTTTTTGTCAGAAAACGTGGTAAGTTATAATGACCAGCGCAGTAAATGGTATTGTGAGGGAAGAAAGGAGTTAGATATTGCCTAGTACACTATGACAAACACTCATCAAACCCACAGTAAACCCATGTGCACCGTCAAATACATTCAACAGATGGGCCACTCTTATGTTCAGGGACTCTCCCAGTACGACCAGTTAATGACTGATAAGGCTACAGGGTAGCAGAACTGGTGGAAATGGGAACTAGAACCACTGATATGCAGTTCTGTGAGTGGCAGTTTAGTAACAAGAGTAGCTGTAGATAGTAACAGCAATAATTTAGTAACGTATGTCTTGCATCCAGTTCCATCTCTTCGGTATATATTCCATTCCATTTATTCCGGTATGGTATGGCATAGTCCCATCCCCCTCTCTTCTGTTTCATATCACCAGTCGCCGGAGTAAGGGTGGGGAGAGAGCCTTCTGCTTTCCCTTGACTCGTACATCTAGATAATGCACTATAGCAAATAGCCTCGGTGGGGATTTGCAAGTCCTCAGAATGCTCAGGCATGTACTAACATGTATTCTCTCTCTCTCTCTCTCTCTCTCTCTCTCTCTCTCTCTCTCTCTCTCTCTCTCTCTCTCTCTCTCTCTCTCTCTCTCTCTCTCTCTCTCTCTCTCTCTCTCTCTCTTATAAAGTCACCATCAGCCCCAAGATTGAACCTGGGTCTTTCGGTTGTGAGCTATAGGTACTACAACTTTACTTCGAGCCACCTGCACCTTGTTAACACTACTATTGTGTGTTCTTGCTAATATTACTGCTGTTGTATTTGTTGATGCCGTTATTGTTTCGGTTATTGTTGCAGTTATTATGATTAGCGCTGTTGTTATTGTTGATGTGTTTGTTGTGGTTTTTGATATTGTTGTTGTGGTTAGTGCTGTTGTGTTTTTATGCTGTTATCTTTATTTTTGCATTGTATATATGATGTTACTGTTGTTGCTGTTATGTTGCGGTTATTGTTGCTGTGATTATTGAATTTAGTGTTGTGGTTAATGCTGTTGCTGTGATTATTGATGTTTTTGCTACGGTTATTGCTGATGTTGTGATTGTTGTTGCTGTTACTGCTGTTTTTATTGCGGTTATTATTGTTTCTCTTGTGAAGAATGGCAGAATGAGAGGGAAGAGTGCCAGAATGAGAGGGAAGAGTGCCAGAATGAGAGGGAAGAGTGGCAGAATGAGAGGGAAGAGTGGCAGAATGAGAGGGAAGAGTGCCAGAATGAGAGGGAAGAGTGGCAGAATGAGAGGGAAGAGGGGGAAATGAGATGAAAGAGTGACAGAATGAAAGGGGTTCTAGAAAACTATGAGAGAAAAGAGAAGCGGGATAAAAGGAGGACAGGAAAAAACAGAGAAAGTGAGGAGAAAAGTAGGAAGAGAAGAGAATGGAGATTGGAGAGAGAGAAAAAAAGATGGCTAGGAGAGAAAGGCAATGATTGAAGAGAGTGAAAAGCTAGGTTAGGAACGGAAGGAGAAGAGTAAGAAGAGAGGAGACGTAGAAGAGGAGGGGATGGAAGACTGGATGGGAGAAAGGAAAAGAGAAGAGTAAAAAGGGAAACACGGGATTACATAACAGGCGAATAGAGATGAGGGAGAAAAGATATCCGAGGGAAAAGGAGAAAAAGGTGAGAGGAGAAAAGAGACGTAGACTGAGTGGAGAGAGAAAAGAGGAAAGAGGTGAGAGGGGAAATGAGAGAACGTGCGTAAGGAGAAAGAAAAAGAGACGAGTGTAGAAAAGAGAGGGAGTATGAGTGGAGGGAGAATGGAGAAAGAGAAGGAGTATGAGTGGAGAGAGGAAATATGAGTGGAGAGAGGAAGTATGAGTGGAGAAAGTGTGAAAGTTTGACTGGAGGAAGAGAGGGAATATAAGTGGAAAAAGAGATTATGAGTGGAGAAAGAGATGAGCAAACAGATAAGAGGAGAAAAAGAGAGGTGAGAGGTAAAGGAAGCAAGAGACGGGAAGAGAAGTCGCTTGTAGGTTGTCTAGGGTTAAGTAAGTGGCTTGGGTAAAGTGGATGTCAGCATAAGGGACAACTTAACTTTTTCCTGGACCACGCTCAACTGCCTGTGTTTTACCCTCCAGTGATCACTGCTCTCATAAACTATCTTAGTCCAGTCCCCGAGGCCTCCTCTTAACTATTAGTGTATTTAATATATATATATATATATATATATATATATATATATATATATATATATATATATATATATATATATATATAGATGGGTCTATGAAAGATGAGGTGAATCATAGAACTGACGAGGGTAAAAAAGGTGAGTGGTGCACTGAGGGGTCTGTAGAGACAAAGAACTTTATCCACGGAAAAAAAGAGGGGAATATATGGGAGCATAGTTATGCCAACGCTTCTGTATAGATGCGAAGCGTGGATGGTGAATGGTGCAACAAAGAGAAGACTGGAGGCAGTGGAGATGTCATGTCTGAGGGCAATGTGTGGTGTGAATATAATGAAGAGAATTCATAGTTTGGAAATTACGAGGTGAGGTATTACCAAAACTATTATCCAGAAGGCTGGGGAGGGGTTGTTGAGGTAGTTCGGACATGTAGAGAGGAAGGAACAAAACACATTTGGCTTCGAGAGTGTATAAATCTGTAGTGGAGGGAAGGCGGGGTAAGGGTCGGCCTAAGAAAGGTTGGAGGGAGGGGGTAAAGGTGATTTTGTGTTCGAGGGGCTTGGACTTCCAGCAAGCATGCGTGAGCGTGTTAGATAGCAGCGAATGGAGACAAATGGTTTTTAGGACTTGACGTACTGTTGGAGTGTGAGCAAGGTAACATTTATGAAGGGATTCAGGGAACACTGGCAGGCTGGACATGAGTCCTGGAGATGGGAAGTACAGTGCCTGCACTATGAAGAAGGGGTGTTAATGTTGCAGTATTATAGCTGTTGCAGTTTTATAACTGTTTTATGCCTGCTAATTAATAGTATTATAACCCAATTTACACATTGTCGAAAGTTTAAGTTGTTGTTCAGACCAAACATCAGAATGGGGAAGAAATTGAAAATTGGTGCCAGTCGAGGTGGTTTGAGTATTTCAGAAATTGCTGATCTCCTGGTAAATTAACTCAAAACAGTCTCTAGAGTGTATAGAGAATGTTGTGATAAACACACAACATTCAGTGAGCGACAGTTCTGAGAGAGGTCAGAGGAAAATGCCCGGACAGATTCAAGCTGATAGGAAGATGATGGTAACTCAACCATGCGTTGTATAGAAGATGGGATGAGACAATACAGGGTTCCACTCCTGTCATCTGATCTGACGAATCGCGATTCCTGCTGCGACACACAGATGGTAGGGTTACAATTTGGCGTAAACCTTAGAGATGGGGTGGAACGGGATGTTCGCAGCATAAACGTGCAGCCGAAATATCAGCAGCAACGGCGTGATGATATCATGACAACGTGGACGAAACTATCTAAGGAATATTTCCAGCATCTTAATAATTTCGGCAACGATCAATTCAGGTTGTCCTGGGAGCAAAGATGTGGGTCCTACCCAGTATTAGAAAGGTGCACTTATTAAAGCGGCCACTGAATCCATGTGCACTGACAAGTATACCCAACATGCTGTGTATATGTTGTTAAAAGTACACATGCTAAAAATACTCTCATAAATACGCACTATATATACAGTGCCTGGCAAGAAATCACTAAAGTTTGTGACTGCAATTATACAAAATTACCTTAGTGGAAAAAAATAGCAGAATGGAAATACCCGAGCACGTTCGTGCACTTCCTCACATGCACCACATACATATGTATACCTGTAAGCATACTTGTGTGCATACGCGGATGTAAACATGTGTGAATACTTGAGTTTATCAGACTTTTCAAAAAAATATAACGCAATTTTCTTGTATCAGACCTGATTACCTCCTATTTTCTAAGCTTTGAG
>NC_091295.1:59616378-59663878 GCF_038502225.1 Cherax quadricarinatus | reverse complement strand
TATAATAATACAAAAATATATATTATTATGGAAACAGGTATACCTGTGAGTATAACTGGAGAGTGTTACGGGGATCAACGAGACCCGCGGCCTGGCAGTAGAAATATATTAAAAAAGAAAAGCATTCACAAGGGGCATTCAGCACGCATCCAGCGTGAGATATTTTTCGGTAAATATTTTTTTTATAGATTTTATATATATTTTATATATTAACTTCCCAGCACCACTGTCTTGTGAACAACCAGTGCTAGGCCAGCAGTGCCTGACTTCCCAGCACCACCGTCTTGTGAACAAGTGCTTGACTAACTTCCCAGCACCACCTTCTTGTGAACAAGTGCTTGGCCAGCAGTGCCTGACTAACTTCCCAGCAACACTGTCTTATGACTCGCGCTCAAAAAATATCGATACTTTTTAATAACTGGCTGTGCATCACTGTTCTTTTGGCAATAACTAACAGGCTGTACATCACCGCTATACATCACTGCTGTTAGTAATGAAAAAAAATTGTTCCAGCGCGAGAGAGCCTAATTCTGAACGAGAGAGCCTAATACGGAACGAGAGAACATAATAGTGAACGAGAGAACATAATAGTGAACCAAAGAGCCTGATACTGAACGAGAGAGCTTAATACTGAACGAGAGACCCTAATACTGAACGAGAGAACATAATAGTGAACAAGAGAGCCTGATACTGAGCGAAAAAGCATAATACTGAACAACAGAGCATAATACTGAACAAGAGATCTACCAGAACAGATCAAGAAAACAATGACCCTAAACAGTTTTAACCAATAACAGTCCAAGACCACAAACCGTCTTGACCAATGGGAGCCTATGACCACGAAATGCCTTGACCAATGAAAGTCCAAGATCACACAATTCCTTGGCCAGTGAGAGCACAGGAAGGAAACCAGTGGCCGCTGTTAAAACACATTTTCTCCTCGTAAGACCAAAGAGGAAGCATATAAATGGACCAACTTTACGAGTTTTCTCCCTGCGTCTCAAACCTGATCCACCAGAGAACGTAAATCTTGAGCGGATCACCCAGGATGGCAGGGATGGCACTGCATCTCCAAGAATGGCAAGGATGGCACTCTCGATCACCCAGGATGGCGGGGATATCAAGAGATCACCAAGGATGGTAGGGACAGCAAGAGTATATAATGGATCACCAGGGATGGTAGGGACAGCAAGAGGATACATGGGTAGCAGGATGGCAGGGTTACCAATAATATACTCTGGATCACTTAGTATGGCAGCGATAGCAAGAGTATACACAGATTACCCAGGATACCAGAGGTAACAGAAGTATACGAGTACATTAATTACCCAGGATGACTGAGATAGTAACTAACTAGCAGGCCTACTAGGATAATAGGCCTACTAGGATAATAGGCCTACTAGTTACGTGGGAGATCTACCAGTTAGTACAGTATATAATTTAGCTAATTCAATGGGGCTGTTAACAAATCACATATCTGTTTCTGTAGTACTGTAGGTACCATGGATTAGCCGGTCCTCAGGCGCCCTGGTTTTGTTCGATGGTGTCTTGGGTGCCGTCTGAAAAATCGCAATAAAAGCTTTTTTTTACCCCCTCATTTTTTTTCTTCGTTACTGTGTCCTGATACGAAATACCTTCACAATCCCATCACTTTCTACATGTTCTGATGAGTATATCACTCTTGTTGTGTGTGTCCTGAGAGCGTATCACTCTTGGTGTGTGAGCTCTGAGAGCGTATCACTCTTGGTGTGTCTGCCCTGAGAGCGTATCAATTTTGTTGTCAGCCATGAGGGCGTATCACTCTTGTTGTGTGTGCCCTGAGAACGTATCACTCTTGTTGTGCGTGTCCTGAGAACGTATCACTCTTGTGCGTGCCCTGAGAACGTATCACTCTTCTTGTGTGTGCCCTGGGAGCATATCACTCTTGTTGTGTGTACCCTGAGAGCATATCACTCTTGCTGTGTGTGCCCGGAGAGCATATCGCCCTTGTTGTGCGTGCCCTGAGAGCGTTTCACACTTGTTTTGTGAGCCCTGAGAGTGTATCACTTGTGTGTGCCCTGAGAGGAAGAACATTGGTGAAGTGAATATCTTAGTATATACGCATTAAGAACTATTTTTTTATCCTTATATACCCATATTAGAGCTTAGCGTATCTTTAACTATAGTTTACTGATACTTGTTTAGTCGAGAGGCCTTTAAACCTTTACGCTGCGATAACAAGCAACAGAATTATTTTAAGGATAAAAAGTAATAGCAGTTACTTGAAACACATTAAGTGAAAAAAGTATAAACGAAACTATAAAAAAATAAGTGTTAAATGATACAGTTAAGAATATCTATAACGAAAACAACTCCTGACAAATAAACAGTAAAATAAGACACTGTTCGCTTGATATATACAGTAAAATCTTTATGAAATATGTCAAGCTAAACTTTGTCATTAAGTTTCCATAATATTCTAACATGTCGGCACGTACACACCTTTCAGCCTATAGAGCTAAATTAGCCGAGAACAACATTTCTGTCGATAAGTTGACAGCGCGAGTTCCATACTCATATATCGAGAGATGGCTCTCTCCCAGTGTATATACCCACTGAGAGTTTACAGCACAGTAATCTCTATCTTGGAGATTAAAGTATTTTTCACTAGTTGTTTTTCAGGAAAAATGCAGCCTTAATTACCCTTAAAACAACGAAAATAGTTTTGATTAATCAAAACAACGAGCCCTCAGTAAGTGTAAACAACACTGTCTTCTCTGGTGCAGCTGTATCATCAGGCGACGGTGGAGCTTAGGAAGCCAGGACTGAGATATGGCGACTGGAAGTGAATAGGAGGATTCAAAGTAATCGTCATGGAAACGAGGAGGAAAAAGGAAATCGCTGGTCAATGTTGGAAAGAAAATGCGATAAACGGACGATTAGAAGGAGTGAAGAAACTGTGAAACTTTTAACTCGTTTGTTGTGTACCAAGATCAATGCGGGTCATCTGATGCGTCAATGAACCAGGACGACCTTAAGGAGTTTCAGGGAAAGGCAAAGGTAAGCCCACTCCTGATGATGATTCTGAGGTGCAGTAATATGGATCGTGCAATCTGTGACGGGGACAAGAAGAAAGGATTTGCGTTGTCCAGTACGCTGAGGTCAGTGGTCACCTGCGGTCATACCAGCCTAAGCTCTTGGGAGTTAGCGTGGGCTGTTACCAAGCACCATGGCTTGTTGTAGTGTTTTAGAATCTCAGGTTCAAGTGCTAAAGAAGGTTATTCTACTTCTTCAGGAGGAAAACAGGAGGCTGAAGCTTCGCATAGATGAGTTTGGGAGCGAGTGTGAGAAGAATTTAGCTGGTAAGGAAGGAATGGTCACCAGCAGTGATCGTGGCAGCCGCTTTAAGTGGCAAGTAGTTCACAGTTCAGGAAAAAGGAAGATGAGAGTTAATGGAGAATATGTGAAGGTAGGAAATCGATTCTCTGTTCTCCAAGACGAGTGTACTTCAGTGGTTAGTGAGATTGAAGGTACCACTGATTCCCCTGCTAATCAAGGTAAGAATATTTTAATAGTAGGCGATTCTCAGGTAAGATATATGGACCGTGCATTTTGTAACAGAGACAGAAAGGTCAGACAGAGTGTGAATTCCTGGAGCTGGTGTTGGTGACATAGTCAGCAGGTTGGATAATATTATGGCAGGTAATGAGAACAAGCCCATCATCTGTCTTAGTGCTGGGGGTAATGACATTGGGAAGGGCAGGAGAGAGGAGCTGCTGGATAAGTACAGGTCAGCCATAGAAGTAGTTAGGTCTAAGGGAGGGATCCCAGTCATATGTAGCATCTTGCCTAGAAAGGGAGTGGGCAATGAATGGATGTCTAGGGCAATTGGTATAAATTGCTGGCTATACAGGTACTGCAAGGAACTTGCAATCCCATTCGTTGATAACTGGGACCTATTCTTTGGCAAATGTGATATTTATGCAAGGGATGAGGTTCATCTCTCTGGGGATGGAGTGGTTGCATTAGCCATTTCAATTGGGAGGGTAATTGATGATTTGTCTAGAAATTTAAACTGATAGATTATAGAGGTATGGGTGTTTGTGGGAAACAATCAGGCTGCAGCGTTAGGGTTAAAAACAGCAGTTATTACCGGGATACCTCAGGGATATGTTTAAAAGACAATATTCAAAATAAAGTTGCTAATAATGGCAAATCAATTGATCAACAAACAGAGAGATAGTAGAGGGCAACGAGTGACTAGCTCCCTTAAGGTTTACTATACAAATAGTAGGTGTCTAAGAAATAAGATAGATGAGCTAAGATTACTTGGTATAACAAAGACTTGGTTAAACCTGAAAGATAGAGAAATGCCTTCTGAATGCAACATACAGGGTTATAAACTATTCCACACTAACATGGTCAACAGGAAGGGTGGTGGTGTGGCGATGTATGTCAGAGAAAATTTAAATTGTTGTCTTATACATGATATAAGATTAGAAACAAAGAACACAGAATCTGTTTGGGTACAGTTTCTTGAGGGACGTGAAAAATTTATTTTGGGTGTGATTTATAGGCCCCCAAACCTTGATAGGGAGTGCAGTAAGCTGTTATGGGACGAAATTCATAAGGCATCTAGATATGAAAATGTTGTGATAGTGGGAGATTTTAACTTTAGACAAATTGATTGGAACAAAATGACAGGAAATCTTGTCTAGTGACTTTCTTGATACGGTTCAGGATTGCTTTTTAGAACAGGTTGTGACAGAACCAACTAGAGGAAACAATCTGCTTGACTTGGTTCTTGCCAACAAAAATTCACCAATTAATAATCTTGAGGTTAATGATGAGCTTGGGGAAAGTGATCACAAATCGCCTAGTTTCAATATATCATGGAATTACCCGTATAACTCCCATCAAATCTCTGTTCCAGATTTTCGCTTGGCCGACTTCATGGGACTGAAAAATTACCTGGGTGGGCTAAATTGGGATGTCCTGACTATGGGTCAGGTAGGTGATGTCGGTTGCCAATATGACGTTTTACAGAGCATAATTCTAGCTGCCCAGACATCTTTTGTTCCGAGTAGGGAAATTAGATCTAACAAAAATGATCCCAAATGGATGAACAATAGATTAAAACATCTCATTGGTCAAAAGAGAGGCATATATAGGCGTATCAAAAGATATATTCAATTAAAAAGAGAAATAAAGAAAGGAATAAGAAAAGCAAAAAGGGATTATGAGGCTAAGGTCGCAAGGGATTCAAAGACTGACCCAAAAGGGTTCTTTCAGGTATACAGAAGTAAGATTAGGGACAAGATTGGCCCACTTAGGAGTAACTCTGATCAGATCAATGACAGTGATAAGGATATGTGTGAAATTCTCAGTACCTACTTCCTCTCAGTTTTCACCCAGGAAAATATTAGCGATATTCCTGAAATAATAGATTATGTAGAACAGGATGATAATTAACTATGTACGATTGCGGTAACTAGTTACATGGTCCTCAGACAATTAGAGAAACTAAAACCTAACAAATCCCCAGGCCCTGATGAACTGTTTGCAAGGGTGTTAAAGGAATGTAAAGAGGAACTTAGCATACCCTTGGCTAATCTTTTTAACATATCACTACAAACTGGCATAGTGCCTGATAAGTGGAAAATGGCAAATGTAATACCTATTTACAAGGCAGGTGACAGGTCCTTGGCTTTGAACTATAGACCGATAAGCCTTACCTCCATAGTGGGAAAATTTATGGAATCAATAATTGCCGAAGCAATTCGTAGACATCTTGACAGGCACAGATTGATTAATGAATCTCAGCACAGTTTTACAAATGGGCGTTCCTGTCTTACATAAGAACATAAGAACATAAGAAAGAAGGAACACTGCAACAGGCCTACTGACCCACGCGGAGCAGGTCCATGTCTCCCCCCGGATTAGACCAATGACCCACCCCACGGACTATCCCAATGACCCACCCAGTCTGGTCATCCCCACTCAAGGATGGAGCACTGTACTAGACCCAGCAGCAAAGCTAGTCAGGTCCAACTCACACCCACCCACACCCACTCATGTATTTATCTAACCTATTTTTAAAACTACACAACGTTTTAGCCTCAATAACTGAACTCGGGAGCTTGTTCCACTCATCCACAACTCTATTACCAAACCAGAGCTTTCCTATATCCTTCCTGAATCTGAACTTTTCCAGCTTGAAACCATTGCTGCGAGTCCTGTCTTGGCTGGAAATTTTAAGCACACTATTTACATCCCCTTTATTTATTCCTGTTTTCCATTTATACACCTGGATCATATCCCCCCTAATTCTACGCCTTTCGAGAGAGTGCAGATTCAGGGCCCTCAGTCTATCATCATAGGGAAGATTTCTGATACATGGGATCATCTTTGTCATCCTCTCTTGTACGTTTTCCAGAGCAATTATATCCATTCTGTAATACGGTGACCAGAACTGGGCAGCATAGTCTAAATGAGGCCTAACCAAGGATATATAGAGTTGAAGAACAACCTGAGGACTTCTGTTATTTATGCTTCTAGATATGAAGCCAAGAATTCTGTTAGCTTTATTGCGAACACTAATACACTGTTGTCTTGGTTTTAGATTACTGCTAACCAGAACTCCTAAATCCTTTTCGCAATCGGTAGTATTAAGATCTACATTTTATAGTTTATATGGTGCATGGTTATTTAACTGTCCAACATTTGGAACTTTGCATTTGTCAATATTAAACTGTATCTGCCACTTCTGCGACAATTGCGTCAGTCTATTCAAATCATCCTGGAGTGCTCTGATGTCCTCATTAGAATGAATTGGACGGCCTATTTTGGTGTCATCAGCAAATTTGCTATGTCGTTATTTATTCCCTCATCTATGTCGTTTATGTAAATTGTGAACAACAACTGGCCCAACACTGACCCCTGAGGAACACCGCTTGTGACGTGCCCCAATTCTGATTTCTCACAATTTATGCAAACTCTCTGCTGTCTATTTGTCAGCCATGCCTCTACTCAGGAAAAAATTTCTCCTCCTATTCCGTGTGCCCTAAGTTTCCTCAATAGCCTCTTGTGTGGAACTCTATCGAGAGCCTTACTGAAGTCAATATACACAATATCATATTCATTACCATGATCTACCTCCTCAAACACCTTCGTGAAAAAAGTTAGTAAATTCGTAAGACAGGAACGTCCCTTTGTAAAACGGTGTTGAGAATCATTAATCAATCTGTGCCTGTCAAGATGGCTACGAATTGCTTCGGCAATTATTGATTCCGTAAATTTTCCCAAGATGGAGGTAAGGCTTATTGGTCTACAGTTCTAAGCTAAGAACCTGTCACTTGCCTTGTAAATAGGTATTACATTTGCCATAGGTCCTCTTATCAGGCACTATGCCAGTTTGTAGTGATATGTTAAAAAGATTAGCCAAAGGTATGCTAAGTTCCTCTTTACATTCCTTTAACACCCTTGCAAACAGTTCATCAGGACCTGGGGATTTGTTAGGTTTTAGTTTCTCTATTTGTCTGAGGACCATGTCACTAGTTACCGCTATCGTACATAGTTTATTATCATCCTGTTCTACGTAATCTATTATTTCAGGAATATCGCTAGTATTTTCCTGGGTGAAAACTGAAAGGAAGTAGGTATTTAGTGTTTCACACATATCCTTATCACTGTCAGTGATCTGACCAGAGTTACTCTTAAGTGGGCCAATCTTTTCCCTAATCTTACTTCTGTATACCTGAAAGAACCCTTTTGGGTTAGTCTTTGAATCCCTTGCGACCTTAGCCTCATAATCCCTTTTTGCTTTTCTTATTCCTTTCTTTCTCTCTTTAAATGAATATATTGATTTCTTAACTGTCCATCCCCTCTTTTGATACGCCTATATATGCCTCTCTTTTGACCAATGAGATGTTTTAATCTATTGTTCATCCATTTGGGATCATTTTTGTTAGATCTAATTTCCCTACTCGGAACAAAAGATGTCTGGGCAGCTAGAACTATGCTCTGAAAAACGTCATATTGGCAACCAAGATCACCTACCTGACCCATAGTCAGGACATCCCAATTTAGCCCACCCAAGTAATTTTTCAGTCCCACGAAGTTGGCCAAGCGAAAATCTGGGACAGAGATTTGATTGCAGTTATCTGGGTAATTCCATGATATATTGAAACGAAGTGATTTGTGATCACTTTCCCCAAGCTCATCATTAACCTCAAGATTATTAATTAGTGAATCTTTGTTGGCAAGAACCAAGTCAAGCAGATTGTTTCCTCTAGTTGGTTCTGTCACAACCTGTTCTAAAAAGCAATCCTGAACCGTATCAAGAAAGTCACTAGACTCAAGATTTCCTGTCACATTGTTCCAATCAATTTGTCTAAAGTTTAAATCTCCCATTATCACAACATTTTCATATCTAGATGCCTTATGAATTTCGTCCCATAACAGCTTACTGCACTCCCTATCAAGGTTTGGGGGCCTATAAATCACACCCAATATTAATTTGTCACGTCCCTCGGGAAACTGTAGCCAAACCGATTCTGTGTTCGATGTTTCTAATCTTATATCATGTCTAAGACAATTTAAATTTTCCCTGACATACATCGCCACACCACCACCTTTCCTGTTGACCCTATCAGTGTGGAATAGTTTATAACCCTGTATGTTGCATTCAGAAGGCATTTCTCTGTCTTTCAGGTTGAACCAGGTCTCTGTTATACCAATAATATCTATATTACCTACACTTGCAAGTAATTTTAGCTCATCTATCTTATTTCTTAGACTCCTACTATTTGTATAGTAAACCTTTAGGGAGCTAGTCACTCGTTGCCCAATATCTCTCTTTGTTTGTTGATCAATTGATTTGCCATTACTAGCAACTTTATTTAGAATATTGTCTTGTAAACATATCCCTGAGGTATACCGGTAGTAACTGCTGTTTTTAACCCTAATGCTGCAACCTGATTATTTCCCACAAACACCCATACCTCTATAATCTATCAGTTTAAATTCCTAGACAAGTCATCAATTACCCTCTCAATTGAATTGGCTAATGCAACCACTCCATCCCCAGAGAGATAAACCCCATCCCTTGCATACATATCACATTTGCCAAAGAAAAGGTCCCAGTTATCAATGAATTGGATTGCAAGTTCCTTGCAGTACCTGTATTGCCAGCAATTTATACCAATTGCCCTAGACATCCATTCATTGCCCACTCCCTTTCTAGGCAAGATACTACATATGACTGGGATTCCTCCCTTAGACCTAACTACTTCTTTGGCTGACCTGTACTTATCCAGCAGCTCCTCTCTCCTACCCTTTCCAATGTCATTACCCCCAACACTAAGACAGATAATGGGCTTGTTCCCATTACCTGCCATAATATTATCCAACCTGCTGACTATGTCGCCAACACCAGCTCCAGGAAGACACACTCTCTGTCTGAGCTTTCTGTCTGTTACAAAATGCACGATCCATATATCTTACCTGAGAATCGCCTACTATTAAAATATTCTTACCTTGATTAGCAGGGGAATCAGTGGTACCTTCAACCTCACTAACCACTGAAGTACTAATTTACTAAATTTTTTCACTAAGGTGTTTGAGGAGGTAGATCATGGTATTGAATATGATATTGTGTATATGGGCTTCAGTAAGGCTTTCGACTGAGTTCCACACCAGAGGCTATTGAGGAAACTTAGGGCACACGGAATAGGAGGAGAAATTTTTTCCTGAGTAGAGGCATGGCTGACATATAGACAGCAGAGAGTTTGCATAAATGGTGAGAAATCAGAATGGGGGCACGTCACAAGCGGTGTACCTCAGGGGTTAGTGTTGGGCCTGTTGTTGTTGTTCACAGTTTGCATAAACGACATAGATGAGGGAGTAAATAGCGACATAAGCAAATTTGCTGATGACACCCAAATAGGCCGTCCAATTCATTCTAATGAGGACACTAGAGCACTCCAAGATGATTTGAGTAGACTGATGCAATGGTCGGAGAAGTGGCAGATGCAGTTTAATATTGACAAATGCAAAGTTCTAAATATTGGACAGTTAAATAACCATGCCACATATAAACTAAATAATGTTGATCTTAATACTACTGATTGCGAAAAGGATTTAGGAGTTCTGGTTAGCAGTAATCTAAAACCAAGACAACAGTGCATTAGTGTTCGCAATAAAGCTAACAGAATTCTTGGCTTCATATCTAGAAGTATAAAAGAAGTCCTCTGGTTGTTCTTCAACTCTATATATCCTTGGTTAGGCCTCATTTAGACTATGCTGCACAGTTCTGGTCACCGTATTACAGAATGGATATAAATGCTCTGGAAAACGTACAGAGGAGGATGACAAAAATGATCACATGTATCAGAAATCTTCCCTATGAGGATAGACTGAGGGCCCTGAATCTGCACTCTCTCGAAAGGCGTAGAATTAGGGGGGATATGATTGAGGTGTATAAATGGAAAACAGGAATAAATAAAGGGGATGTAAATAGTGTGCTTAAAATTTCCAGCCAATACAGGACTCACAGCAATGGTTTCAAGTTGGAAAAGTTCAGATTCAGGAAGGATATAGGAAAGCTCTGGTTTGGTAATAGAGTTGTGGATGAGTGGAACAAACTCACGAGTACAGTTATTGAGGCTAAAACGTTGTGTAGCTTTAAAAATAGGTTAGATAAATACATGAGTGTGTGTGGGTGGGTGTGAGTTGGACCTGACTAGCTTGTGCTGCTGGGTCTGGTGCAGTGCTCCATCCTTGAGTGGAGGTGACTAGACTGAGTGGATCATTGGTCTTATCCGGGGAAGGGGGGGACATGGACCTGATCCGCATGGGTCAGTAGGCCTGTTGCAGTGTTCCTTCTTTCTTATGTTCTTATGTTTGCCTTTCTGGTGGGGACTTCTTGCACATGGCTAATATTTTTTAGTGGATGAGGAAAGGTTACCAGTGTTTGCCTGAATATGGGAAGCAATGCTGTAAGGAGAACGTGAAGATTTGCCGTACAAATCTTGGCACACTTTTCAAAATTTAAAAAAAAAAAAAAGGCGAGGTATACCAGCAATATGTGGCTTGCCAAGGATGAGGGTAGGAAACGAGTGGCACGGGAGCCTCTTTCACAGCTATCTCAAACACCATAATATAATATTATATAGTCATTCAGCTGCAGAATTTCTTAATATTTGGCTATGAATTGTTCCCCACCCTGGACTCAGCTATCAGTTGACATCAACTCACGTGCACCGTCAAGTGATACCTTTCTTAACACGTGATCTACTTACAGCTGACTGCCACCTCGCTTCATGTCGCTCTTTCCTATATATGCTACCAGTACTGTCAGCACGTTGTCCAGCGGCCCCTAACACACTATCTTCTAGAGTGCGAAGCTACTGAGACACTCCGCAGGCAACTAGGGGTGATATTCCCTCCCGAAGAGGACCCAGAGATGACTGCGGCCACACTAGTGTACCATGGGGTCAACGAACCAGACAAGCTGTTACCTGTGATAGTGACATATCCTCCTCCTCGCTAGTGTCCATAGTTACATATGGTGTCGCTTATGAGATGCACCAGCTGAACTGACCAGAGGGGCGCTTGAGCGGCATGCGTCGCATCATTGTGGAAACCTTTCTCCATCGGGAGCCAGAGACGGGTCATCGCAAGATTGGGACCCGTGCCAGGACTATGGTCTTGGCGAACATTATACATACAGCTACTCGTGATGGAACGTTTCCTTTAATACACGTAATAACTGTACTTGTCTTCTCCCTCAGTGTAAGAAGTGGAGAGGTAATTTTAAAATGCGTGATTAGTCCCTTTTCTTTCATAGGTAATCATTCCCTTAGCTTTGTTAGAAGTTAATTCCCTTAGGTTTGATTTATCTAATGCAGAGGCATAAGGATAGAGATTATTGGAGCTAGAGTAGAAGTGCAGCAAGTGAAGATTGCATCATAGGTGGGAGGAACTCACTAGCGGAAGGAGATCCTGCTCTTAAGTTCGCAATAGAGTTGTAGAAGTCCTCTACCAAGAATCCATGGAGTTGCTGTGTCGGACAAGCATCATTACGTTAGCGGTATACAGTATCGACATGTTAATGAATAAGACACATGTGCAAAGCCTGCTGTGCAGACGCATATGTCTCGTCAGTAATGATAACTAGGTGTTGCACATGTCATACACTAGTTTGTTAGTGTTTGGCTCCATTAATGTGATGATTACCCATTCACTTTGAAATAAATTAAATACCACATTAAATGATACAATACCTAAGTTTCTCCACACAACTTAAAAACTGAAATTTTTTTCGTGTACAAAGATGATTTATATACCACTGTATCATGACTTATTGTTTACTCTGTTCCGCCCACCGGAAGGCTGGTGTACACACCACAAAAGAAAACCATCCATTTCGCTGCGTCATAACTGTCCTCCTCTTTTAATGCCATAGTTTCATTATATTTTGCTTAATTGTGTTTCAAGCATATCGACTACACAGAAGGTCATGTAAGAATACATGTAACCTGTTCATCCCAGTCAAGGATATTTTAATCCCTAATTTAGTGTATACATACACCAGCACACATACACCTCTCGGTGTATCTCTCTCAATTTTAGTTGGCTTGTTAATTTGCTTTAAAACCTATCGACTAAGTAAAGAGTCAATAAAGTTGCATGAAACCCACTTACTGCAACCTTATTTTGCTCACTCTGTTTCAGGATTGAAGAAACCATTCTTTGCGAAATATTTCGTAAAAGAGAGTGCAAAAATTATAGGGGGATAAGTCTGTTGAGTGTACCTGGTAAAGTGTATGGTAGAGTTATAATTGAAAGAATTAAGAGTAAGACGGAGAATAGGATAGCAGATGAACAAGGAGGCTTTAGGAAAGGTAGGGGGTGTGTGGACCAGGTGTTTACAGTGAAACATATAAGTGAACAGTATTTAGATAAGGCTAAAGAGGTCTTTGTGGCATTTATGGATTTGGAAAAGGCGTATGACAGGGTGGATAGGGGGGCAATGTGGCAGATGTTGCAAGTGTATGGTGTAGGAGGTAGGTTACTGAAAGCAGTGAAGAGTTTTTACGAGGATAGTGAGGCTCAAGTTAGAGTATGTAGGAAAGAGGGAAATTTTTTCCCAGTAAAAGTAGGCCTTAGACAAGGATGTGTGATGTCACCGTGGTTGTTTAATATATTTATAGATGGGGTTGTAAGAGAAGTAAATGCGAGGGTCTTGGCAAGAGGCGTGGAGTTAAAAGATAAAGAATCACACACAAAGTGGGAGTTGTCACAGCTGCTCTTTGCTGATGACACTGTGCTCTTGGGAGATTCTGAAGAGAAGTTGCAGAGATTGGTGGATGAATTTGGTAGGGTGTGCAAAAGAAGAAAATTAAAGGTGAATACAGGAAAGAGTAAGGTTATGAGGATAACAAAAAGATTAGGTGATGAAAGATTGAATATCAGATTGGAGGGAGAGAGTATGGAGGAGGTGAACGTATTCAGATATTTGGGAGTGGACGTGTCAGCGGATGGGTCTATGAAAGATGAGGTGAATCATAGAATTGATGAGGGAAAAAGAGTGAGTGGTGCACTTAGGAGTCTGTGGAGACAAAGAACTTTGTCCTTGGAGGCAAAGAGGGGAATGTATGAGAGTATAGTTTTACCAACGCTCTTATATGGGTGTGAAGCGTGGGTGATGAATGTTGCAGCGAGGAGAAGGCTGGAGGCAGTGGAGATGTCATGTCTGAGGGCAATGTGTGGTGTGAATATAATGCAGAGAATTCGTAGTTTGGAAGTTAGGAGGAGGTGCGGGATTACCAAAACTGTTGTCCAGAGGGCTGAGGAAGGGTTGTTGAGGTGGTTCGGACATGTAGAGAGAATGGAGCGAAACAGAATGACTTCAAGAGTGTATCAGTCTGTAGTGGAAGGAAGGCGGGGTAGGGGTCGGCCTAGGAAGGGTTGGAGGGAGGGGGTAAAGGAGGTTTTGTGTGCGAGGGGCTTGGACTTCCAGCAGGCATGCTTGAGCGTGTTTGATAGGAGTGAATGGAGACAAATGGTTTTTAATACTTGACGTGCTGTTGGAGTGTGAGCAAAGTAACATTTATGAAGGGATTCAGGGAAACCGGCAGGCCGGACTTGAGTCCTGGAGATGGGAAGTACAGTGCCTGCACTCTGAAGGAGGGGTGTTAATGTTGCAGTTTAAAAACTGTAGTGCAAAGCACCCTTCTGGCAAGACAGTGATGGAGTGAATGATGGTGAAAGTTTTTCTTTTTCGGGCCACCCTGCCTTGGTGGGAATCGGCCGGTGTGATAATAAAAAAAAAAAAAAAAAATATCTTGAACTGCACTTAAGTGTTTTTATTCACTGCTTGAAACTCTTCACTACCTGTCAAGGAAACTAATCTTTAAAAAATTGACTCACGAAATCGTAATGACACGATTGCAAACAAACCATACCACGGGCGGGATTTGAACCCGCGGTCAGAGAGTCATGTTAACGGCTTTGAGGGGACTTGAGCTAGAGTTCGTCACGGCCACGCTAGCTGGATATTCGTCTATAAAAACTTGCATTTGTGGTCACAGTGGGGCCTATGTTAACCTTCCTATTGTGTAGAAATATACCTAGTTGGACGAATCTTATTGTGGCTAGCTGGTCCAGTGGCTAACGCGACGGTCTGGAGTTTTGAGACTCTCTGACCGCGGGTTCAAATCCCGCCCGTGGTATGGTTTATGGAAGCAAACTGTCAGCATATATTCGTTGAGAAAAATATACCTCTCGCTGGATATCACCTTGTGATATTTCTGCTATAATCAAAATTTCTATTCCCTTTGATCACTTGTTCTTGAAAGTCACTGTTCAATCCGTGATAAAAAATAATAAAAAAAAAAAACGATTTCGAATATGTCTCATTAAATTATAAATAGTTTAATGAACAATGTGGTACTTCACGGCAAATTTTGATGAAAATCAAGTTGGGACCAGTATGGTACGTATTTTTCCGCCTGCATTTACGAGATCTGCTCTTAAAATATGCAGGCAAATCGTACATTATACATGGCGGAAGGTACAACCATTAGCTTGATCCAGTTATGATATAATGTGTGGATAGCAGTGCATGCACCAGGACCCAGGCTCTGGGAGAGTTATGGTACGACGAATGAATCTAATATCTTTCTGCTAGAGTAAATTCACATGCGACACTTATGATCTACAATACATAACACTGAAATTATATGACTAGAAAATATATCTCACTAAATGTGTTTCGGTCAGCGCGCAATCCGAGAGATGTCCCCACGTATTACATAATCCAGGCGGCTGTTGCTGCTGCTGTTGCTACAGCAGGAGGTCAACTAGCTTCACCTCAAAACTTGCAAGAGGCAGAGATGCTGCAGCACGGCTCCCTCAAGAGACCTCGAAGCTATAGCTTAACCCTAGTTCCGGGAGTTTAATGAGGCCCAAGAGTTTCGGCTCAACACACCCAAGAAGCCTAGCATCTATATCGTAGCCTCAAAAGACACAGGAGCTATAGATCAACATCCACAAAAGACACAGGAGCTGTAGATCAATATCCTCAAAACACACAATAGATGCAGATCAACATCAACAAAAGGCCCAGGAGCTATAGGTCTGCATCCACAAAAGAGGCACATTACCTGTTGACCAGCATCCCATTGAAGCCCAGGAGCTGGAACTCAACCCTGTTAAAGACTGACATTATTTATGCAGTAAGTTGCTCTGAAGATAAAACCAGCACAGAAACACAGGCCATAAAATATAGTAAGTTATCCGAAAAAATCAAATTTCGTTTCGTAGTTACATTGTGGTTTAATTGTTTTAAAACCGGCAAGTGATGTAGTTTTCAACAGGTCACAACAAGGCTCTTATACACAACATTGCCACTGTGGCAGACAGCAAAATTTAAAAAAAATAACGTTTTACGAAATGGAAAAAAAGATAGAGTATTTTCATATTTATATTGGATCTTAATCTCGACAGCTCTCATATAAAAAAAATAATTTCTTTCAACTTTCTCGAGAAAACTGGCCAAACAGAGCTGCTACAATTACCCATACTTTACAGTTGAAGAAGTAAAATTTGCAAATGGACATCTACCTATTCCAGTAACAATCCGATATATAGCCAGTGAGAAGTATTCTCAGCCAATTGCATATAAACCAATTTTACCTATTTTCACCTGTGAGCAGTTTAAAGAATATAATGGGCTTGAGTAGGGGAAAAGCGCCGGGCATTGATGGAATTCCTAATGATTTCTATATTACACATTTGGATTGTATGGAGGAATGTCTGGTCCTGTTGTTTAACTGTATGAAGGAAAGGGGAGTGTTGGGGGAATCGCAGAGCACGGGGGTAGTAGTTTTGGTCTATAAGGGAGGGGGTGGGGAGGACCTTGGGTGCTTTTAGGGCGATCTCCCTCATGTGTGCAGATTATAAAGTTTTTGCGAAGGTTTTAGGTAACCGTATGAAAAAGGTACTTGACCGAGTCCTACATAGAGGTCAGTGTGGGATTCCAGGTCGAAGTATGCGTGAGGGGCATGGAAGAATTAAGGATTTTGTGGAGGGAAGACAAGGGGGGGGGATCTTGGGGATTGATTGGAAGCAGGCTTATGACAGTGTAGATAGACATATGTTGTGGAGTATTTTACAAAAACAGGGTTTTGGGGATGAGATTGTGCGCTGGGCGACTACTTTGTATACGCCTGCAACGGTCAGGGTACAGGTTAATGGGAAGTTAGGGTTGCCGGTGCAGATGGGGATGGGTTTGCGACAGGGTTGCCCCTTGTCTCAAATCCTTTTTGCATGCATGCAGGACCCTTTTTATAGGCTTATAGAGGAAGGAGTGTGGGAACAGGGAGAGGTGGGACATGGGTGATGTGGTATTGTGGGGTATGTGGACGACACCACAGTTTTGGTGGGAGGGGAAATAGGTTTGGGGAATGTGGGACGTATAATAGAGATTTTTGGCGGGGCGACAGGGATGAGGGTTAATGGAGCAAAGTCAAAGTTATTAGAAGAAGGCACGTGGGTGGGGGGGGGGGGGACAGTATGGGTGGAACGTAGTGGATAGAATTAAGATATGTGGGGTTGTGTATATGGCGGACGCTAGGGAGGCGCAGAGAATAAATTCGAAGGAAGTTGTGAGTAGAGCGATGGGTAGGATGCGCGGGTGGAGGGCTGGGGATGTAACATTGCAGCAGAGGGTGGTGGTAGTAAATACACTTGTGTACAGTAAAGTGTGGGGCGTGGCAGAAATATATCCCCTGAGGTCGTGCGATATTCAGGAACTGGAGAGGGTAGTTTTGAGGTATGTGTGGGGTTATGGGAAGCCATGGCTACGGAAGGAGGTGGTGGTGATGGGTGTACGGCAGGGTGGGATGGGTCTTATACCTTAGGACACACGAGTGAAGGCAGTGTATGTGAAGCAGCGGTATTTGAGGGTGGGAGGGGAGAGGGGTAGAAGGGTGGGAGAGGTCATGGAGGATGTGCGAAAATGGTGGAAGGGGAAGGCACTACTGGAGTGTGAAGATATGGTGCGAAATTTGTTGGCAGTAAAGGAAGCAAAAAAAGTGAGGGTAAGTAGGCTGGGGAGGACAGGTTGGCAGGGTACAGTGATACAGGGAGTAGCTACATACCCGATGTATGATTGGAAGGGCATTTGGGAAGACTTTCGAAAGATCAGATTAAAGCCAAGGGTTCGTGAAGTGGTTTATAGATTCTTTATGGGAATTCTAGCCACAAGGTCAGCGCTATATAGAATGGGTTATGTAGGTGCTGGCACTTGTTTGCATTGTGGGGAAGAGGAGACGGCTTTTCATGTTATATATTTTTGTGAGAACTTGGGTTTTGTAAGGACATGGTTAGCGAGAGTTTTGGGTATAGTGGCGGGAGGGGGGAGAAACATTTCGACTTTGAGAGCTTTGCATTTTGATGTGGGAGGGGTTTCCAAGGACATTCGGAGGGCAGTGATGTATGTAGTGGCAAATTTTTTGTATGTGTCTTGGTGCATGCGGGAGGTGGGGGGTGAATACAGGGTGCGGGCGCTTGCGGCGAGTGTGTATCGTACAATATGCAGAAATAGGCTACTATATGGGAGGTTGTGGGTAAATAGTTTTCCCTTGGGTTATCGTAATCTGACGGTAGGTGTAATGTTGGGGTTGGGTGTAGTTTAGAGCTGGTTTGGGCTGGTTCGCCCTAAACTGGCATTTTTGTTCTTTTTTGAGATTAGTGAAGGATGGAAGGTGGAATAAAAGTGTGTGGTAGTGGAGCATATGGGTGTAATGTCGTTAGGAATGAGGGGGGGGGCGTAGGGGGGTGAACTGGTGACATTTGGTTAAGAGACAGGGGTTTTATGACTTTCGACGTCAGGTACGAACTTGAGCATGGAAGGGAATGTGAGTTTGTGGTTTTTAATAGATAGCATGGGGTCAGGGGATGGCAGGGGGTGGCTTTCTGAAGTGTCTTTTGCCAGGTTGGTGTTGTTAATGATTGAGGTAGTACTGACCGGTACATGTTTTATTAGGAGCCATAAGTTATATTGTGTAACTTAGTGCTTGACAGAGTAAGTCTGATAGTGCTCTGGAACATTGCTAATAAATATATATATCTTGTTGAACATGATAATACATAAAAAATGGGAATATGTATTAGTGTGTGATTTACAATTTCTAGTGTACTGTTACCATATTAGTTGGTATTCTTTACTTTGTCAAATAATTACTATCTATATATTGTTATAAGTTATTATGTTAATTCTTATTTTATACGAACAAATGTAATGTGTTGTGACGTCTAGTGCAAGTGGATTTTATCTTGCACTGGGGAAAAGGAGAAGTGTAATGTAAATATGATTGGATCATAACGAAAGGTCATTGAATATATGTACACTGTATTTAGAAGGCAGGAAGGATTGTGAGGATTGTCAATATATGTATTAATTCTTATGTAAATTTCATGGAAATCAGGGTGATAATAATGTACACTTATTAGCCGGATGATAAGTATTGATATTATTATGCTTATTGTAATATAATTTTGATTGATGAAATGTATAATAAGGTTTAAGCTTTGGACTCAAGAGATAAAAAACATAGGGGATGGGGGATATTTTGTGTCAGCACAAAGATGAATCAGCAGTATGTATTTAGAAAATGAAAAAAAATTATTTTTCTGTGGAGGAGTCGATAAGGGGTTCTTATATTCCCTTATTTTATTGTATTCTAATGTATTTTTAAATTCAATAACTGAAGGTGGTTATGAGTGGTGACGGCAGACATAGTTACTAGGCATGTGGGGGGGGGGTGAAGAGTCAGCGGTAGTGTATTAAACCCACCACCGTGCACGATATTGATTGTTATCATGAGGTATATGAGGGTTAGGGTGTGGATTGGTTTCATTAGTGGATGTGTGCCATCATGTTCAGATATTCCTTGTATTATAGTCAGCCTTTTAGATGGCAGGATTGTGTTTTATACATGTTGTCAATGAAGTCCTTAAAGCTCTTATAAATGTATAAGAGATGTCAATGAGTATACTAAGGAGAAAGTGGTAGTTTTTCAAGGGGGGGGGGGGAGTGTAAGCATTACTAGGTAGGACTATCGTTTTTTTTTTTATTATAAGACCTTTTTTTCATGTGAAGTACAGTACATAAAAGTAGTGTTTGATTGGAGTGCAACAGCCAGTCTGATGTCATTATATAAGTGCTTCTTTGGTATTTGTGTAGTCACTGAAGATTATCGTTTTACTGCTTGTATCTTGTTACATATTGATTAAGTACCCATATATTTTGTACCTGAGTTTTAAATAAAATATAAAAAAAAATTGCATATAAACCAATTTTACCTATTTTCACCTGTGAGCAGTTTAAAGAGTTTTCTACCCTTGCAGCTTGGCCTTTGGTCAAGCTTCCTTGTTGATTAACTGCTAAACCAGGTTGTTGCTGTTAGCGGCCTCCAGGCCCACCTAGCTATCACAACTTATTCCCGTCAGTATGTCTAAGAACAACATCGTCACCTGTGACAGATGATGAGACAGTAGATGTTAAGAGATTAAAACTACCATTAATACAAGAACAATCAAAGTTACAATAGGCAAATAAATTATTTTAGGCAAAAGAGACAGACAGGGAGACTGAAAAGCAGTTTTCACCTCTGAAAGAGTTTGCAGTGACCAGAGCAAACATTTAACTCTGGAGAACTTGGTTGCTAGGTAGAGGTTTGGAAAGTGAATCACTTGAAGGAAGTGATTTTACTAACTCCCCGAAGAATATTGCTCGAAGTTTAGGCGTTTAAGGTTTCAAGTTGGCTAGTCCTTCGTGGATTTTGGTATCGATCAAAAGGCGGTAATGAGAGGAATGACTGAGAACGTATGAAGTTCAAGTTTTGATTTATTTGATCTCGAAGTTAAGTACTAAGTTGAATATTTTCCACAAAATACTTCGGCAAGAAAATTATTTTAAAGTGTACTGAGGAAGTTTGAATACCAAAATTACAATATATTCAGTACTCTATACAACTCCCCAAGACGTGTATTATACTCCCATGCATAGGAACCCCGGCATCCATATTTATAAAGAATTTATAATATATTTAAACACTACTTTCTAACGGATCCTCTTTAATGTGATCTTTGGTTCATTGTTAACTACCTGTTTAAATGTTAGATCGATACGTGGGGAGCAACTTATCAACCTTTAAACACAACATCTCGGAACACACGAGTGTTTCCACACTACCCATCTACGATCAGACATCGGTGCCAATTAAATCATCATCATCATCATCCCTTCCTGGACTCCACAGGTTTGACCACAGGACCACCAAGATACGTTTCCTCAACTGAAGTTAGGCCGAAAATATTAGCGGTTTTTTTTCTGTATTATTGAATATGAGTTATCGTAAGGTGGAGGGGAGGGAGTTAACCTTTTAAAATTTTCGTTAACCCTATATTAACTTATTTAAGTAAGTCATGTGTCGTAAGAGGCGTCTAAAATATCGGGAGCAAGTAGCTAGTGACCCCTTCTCCTGTGTAAATTACTAAATGTAAATAAAAAACCTTTCGTTTCTTGTTTTTCGGTCACCTTGTTTCGGTGTGTGTGTGTGTGTGTGTGTGTAAATTACATACATATATATACATATATATATATATATATATATATATATATATATATATATATATATATATATATATATATATATATATATATATATATATATATATATATATTATAAAATGTCATGCCGAATAGGTAAAACTTGCTATTTTGGTTTAAATAGCAACGCCATTCTTGCCGAATAAGGCAAGCGAAAATATAAGAAATAATTTCGGAAAAATCATTCTGAACCTTACGAAAAAAATATATCTCATTGTGTTTGTTAATTATTAAATTGTTGTAAACTTATCTAAAATATATTTAGTTGGATTACTCTAAATTAAATTTCTCTTGTTATAATAAGGTTAGCTAAGTTTTCTAAAGTTCTTTTCCTACAAAATTATTAATTTTTACTTTAACATGAATGAAAAAAAAATGTTTCTTTAAACGTATAAGAGACAAATTTAAAAGTTATATATATATATATATATATATATATATATATATATATATATATATATATATATATATATATATATATATATATATATATATATATATATATATATATATATATATATATATATATATATATATATATATATATATATATATATATATATATATATACATATATATATATATATATATATATATATATATATATATATATATATATATATATATACATATATATATATATATATATATATATATATATATATATATATATATATATATATATATATATATATATATATATATATATATATATATATATATATATATATATATATATATATATATATATATATATATATATATATATATATATATATATATATATATATATATATATATATATATATATATATATATATATATATATATATATATATATATATATATATATATATATATATATATATATATATATATATATATATATATATATATATATATATATATATATATATATATATATATATATATATATATATATATATATATATATATATATATATATATATATATATATATATATATATATATATATATATATATATATATATATATATATATATATATATATATATATATATATATATATATATATATATATATATATATATATATATATATATATATATATATATATATATATATATATATATATATATATATATATATATATATATATATATATATATATATATATATATATATATATATATATATATATATATATATATATATATATATATATATATATATATATATATATATATATATATATATATATATATATATATATATATATATATATATATATATATATATATATATATATATATATATATATATATATATATATATATATATATATATATATATATATATATATATATATATATATATATATATATATATATATATATATATATATATATATATATATATATATATATATATATATATATATATATATATATATATATATATATATATATATATATATATATATATATATATATATATATATATATATATATATATATATATATATATATATATATATATATATATATATATATATATATATATATATATATATATATATATATATATATATATATATATATATATATATATATATATATATATATATATATATATATATATATATATATATATATATATATATATATATATATATATATATATATATATATATATATATATATATATATATATATATATATATATATATATATATATATATATATATATATATATATATATATATATATATATATATATATATATATATGGCACCTCTGCCAGAGAGAGGCTGTGGGCATCTCGCTCTGTGATTTTGGCACAATATCGTCCAATCAAGAACACCTACCAGGATTATCATCAACAGACTGGTGTGTGAATATCTGCTGGTCGTGTTGGAAAGGGCCAGAAGACTCCGCATTTCGTCTATTCCGTCAGAATCAAGAAAAGTTCTGTGTATGTGAATTCAGTGAGGGAACATAACGGTCACCTATGGGTAGGAGAGGTCGGTGAGGGGAGGCCTAATGGAGGAGGAGGAGGCGGAGGTTGAGGGGTAAAACTGTCCCCCCCTTCCCCAAACAGGCGCGCATACACCGTGTGCTCGTGTTACAACAATGGTGTGTTTGTTCACCGTGTGTATAGTGTATATAGTCTATAGTGTACAGTGCATAGTATGTGCATGGTATGCGCATAGCATGTGAAGTGTATAGCGGTGTGTCGTTGATAGTGGGGGCAGTGCACTGAGCATAGTGGTGTATAGTAACATGTGCACTGAGCATCGTGGTGTATAGTGACTTGTCCTGGGAGGGAGTGAGTGCCCTACTCCGCCTCAGCACACATCTTCCACCGCCCACCACAAGGACTGGACACCCCTCTCCTCCCCCCCCCCCACCACCATGAACCACATGCGGAATGTGCCATGCGCCATTTTCCCTTCAGCTTGGGCTTATCACACAGTGTGAGGTATGGCAGACGATGAAGCCAGCCAGCCACAAAGCCAGGGAAACAATGCACCCAACAATGAAAGAAGAGGCACATGTCAGGTGTGTGGAGAGTTTCGAGCACGCAACAGGGACGGCCGTATTCGTGCACACAATAGGTGTGCGGGATCACATATGCCCCCAGCAGAGAGCAGCCCACAGCCTCCACAGGCAGATGACAATTCCAATGGCAACCTCGTCACTTGCGATAACCTTCTGTTGGCATTCAAATCCACTGCTAGCAGTACACTATCCCACATCCCTAAAGCAGCTCGCCCATATGCAGCAGGGAAATTCACAGACCTTCTTAAGCGGGTGAATGGAGGTTCCACCAACTTAGAAGCCCGAGGCACCATCCAAGCATGGCGCAACCTTCTCTTGTTCGGCAATGTCTGTCTTGCAGTTCCTGAAAGACGAGGCAAACTGCTAACCACGTCAGTTATCAAGGCAGTGCGCAACTACCCAAGAACGGATAACTGTGTCCCTCTGCCCCATCATCGCAGGAATCAAAGAGGCAGACCCAAGAAAAGTCCTACTGAGAACGAGAAAATTTGCGCACAGGTTAGCAAAAAAATTGAGGAAGGTAACACAGTGGGAGCAATAAGAATAATTACAAGTGACGACACTGTAGCCCCCAAGGATGAGACCACGGCCCAAGCACTAAGAGACAAGCACCCAACCAGGGACACCACAGCCATCAACGACAACCCTGAGGAAGACCCTATCACTGAACAATTAATTTTGCCAGAATCGGAAGTCTATAAGGCGATCGTGTCATTTCCAGCAGGATCTGCAGGAGGTTACACTGGAATTCGACCTCAGCACCTCAAAGAGATGGTAAATCCAGTACTCGGTGAATCTGCATCAATTCTTCTCACCGAGTTAACAACTTTCGTCAACAATTGCCTGGCTGGGCGAATCCCAGAAGAAATTAAACCTTTCTTTTTTGGAGCCTCACTATGTGCTTTGAAGAAGAGGGATGGGGGAATCAGACCCATTGCAGTTGGAAACACTCTTCGCCGTCTCGTTGCCAAAGCAGCAGTGAGAAACATTCGCCTAGAAGCTGCCACTTTACTCCAGCCACACCAACTGGGCTTTGGGGTCTCTCAAGGCAGTGAAGCTGCAGCTCATGCGGCAAGGGCCTACATCAGGGACCTACCAGAAGACAAGGCCATAGTCAAACTTGATTTTAGAAATGCCTTTAATATGGTGAGGAGAGATGCTGTTTTGCCAGCTGTTCGGGTTCGGTTCCCCAGTCTCTTTCCCTTCATTTCAGCCGGCTACAGCAAACCCTCAATTCTTTTGTTTGGAGAACATGAAATTCAATCATCAGAGGGTGTTCAGCAGGGTGACCCACTTGCTCCACTTCTCTTCTGCTTGGCAGTAAGAGAACTAACTTCCAGCCTACGCAGTGAGCTCAATATATGGTACCTGGATGACGGCACTCTGGCAGGTACTGAAGAGTCCCTCGTGGGGGACCTACAACTGGTGAAAACACAGGGAGAAGGCTTGGGACTCATCCTCAATCCCTCTAAGTGTGAAATCATCACAGCGAACCAGGAAATAATCAATGCTGTGCGAAGAATCCTCCCGGAAATCTCAACTACAACTCCGTCCAACAGTACCCTCTTGGGGGCACCGCTGGGTCACCAGGCCATCGATACTGTCCTCAGGGACAAATTGAATGACCTTATGAGAATGGAGGAGAGAATAAGCGATCTTGATGCCCATGATGCTCTGTATCTCCTCACAAGGTGTCTTACTATGCCAAGACTCACTTACTTCTTGAGGTGTGCACCCTCTTTTGACAACCCAACACTCGATGAATATGACGCACACCTGAGATCAACTTTTAAGAAGGCACTGAACCTGTCACTAGAGGATGAGCAATGGGATCAGGCAACCCTCCCAGTGCGACTGGGAGGTATAGGGGTGCGTAAAGCAACGCATGTTGCTTTACCTGCTTTTCTGTCTTCGTGTTTGGCTTCCAGTGCATTAGTCAAGAAGATAGTGCCCGAACGCTTGAGAGACTTGGTAGGAGCTCAAGACCCCAGGTTTACTGAAGCAGCAATTCGGTGGGACACCCTTACAGACTCCTCCAGTAGACCAGCTCCTCCCAAACAGCACAAACAGTCCCACTGGGACAAACCGATCATGGAAAAAATCGCCAACACAATGCTCTCCAATGCTTCAGGAAAGAACAAAGCTCGTCTCCTGGCAGTGAAGGCACCACACTCAGGAGATTTCCTGTTAGCTGTTCCCAATTCCTCCCTGGGCACCCGTCTCGACCCACAGGCCATTCGGATTGGTGTTGCTCTTCGCCTAGCCGCCCCCATCCTCACCGAACATAGGTGTATTTGCGGCAGGGCGACAGCTGATCAATTCGGACTCCATGGTCTCGTGTGTCACACAGCAGAAGGGAAGTATGCCAGACATGAGGAGATCAATGACATAATAAAGAGAAGCCTCGCCACAGCCCGTTGCCCAGCTCAACGGGAACCCCAAGTACAGAGGTCTGATGGAAGTCAAAAGCGTCCTGATGGAGCCACTATGCTACCCTGGAAGGATGGAAAGCAGATTGCCTGGGACTACACCTGTGCTGCCACATTGGCAGACACCTACTTGCCATACTCTGTAGTGGAAGGGGGTGGAGCTGCCAGCCACAGGGAGACCCAGAAGATCCGAAAATATGAAGACCTTCCCCCTTGCTATAACTTCATTCCAATAGGGTCGGAGACCCTTGGAGCATGGGGCAAGTGTGCTCTAAAGTTCCTCAAAGAGCTGGGTGAAAAGCTCATCATAGAAACCAAGGACCACAGGGCGACCAGCTTCCTCTTTCAGAGACTCAGTGTTGCGATCCAGAGAGGAAATGCCTGCAGCATTCTGGGCACGCGGCCCACCGCAGGGGAGCTGGACGAAGTATTCGAGATGTAGCTCTGAGTTACCTATGTTGTTTTACTTTGTATCATATTTTTGTGAATGTTTCGTCAATGTATTTTGTCTTTAAATAAAATATATATACATAATATAGGGGGTGGTAGGAGAAAATTCTCAAACAGCTTCAGGGAGAATCTTGAGTTTTCCCTGAAGCAAGTTTATTCTTTTCTCTGAGGATGAGGGTCCCCATGACAGTTCTAGAGGTGGTACCTCCCTATATTTTTATATATATATATAAATATATATATATATATATACATATATATAAATATACATATATATATATACATACATTCACATATATATATATATATATATATACATTCATATATATATATACATATATACATTCATATATACATATATATATATATACATTCATATATATATATATATATATATATATACATATATATATATATATTTGTAGAATCTGCGATGCTGGCAATCAGGAAAACTTATCGTTGAGCTGAGCCTAGGATAACACCTCAGATAAAAAATGTGCTAGTTCTTCTATACAATGAGAATTTATCTTTACTACCAAACCTTAAAAGATTTATTATACAACTGTTAGAAGCCTTTTGATAAAGAATTCTCTTCAACAATGTGCTGGTGGTATCTACAAAATTGGTTGCAATGGCTGCATCTATCCTATGTGGGACAGACTGGCAACCCTCTAGACGTTAGGGTACCACAACAAAGTTATTCAATATGTATTGCACAGGAGTCGAACGCGATTTTTAGTCACATTAGAGTTTACAATAACCCGGCAAATTGGTTGGAAGCAAGAGTCATTGACCCTTGATGAACGGAATGTTGTAGAATCGGCAGTTATAAAGCATGATAAGCATTAATTATACAATAACAGTGGCGCGATGTTCAAATTAGATTCATTATTAGTCAAGACAATTGTACATAACCAAAAATCGGACTCTTTTATGAATGCGATGGACTGTCTTAAGTGTAGTTTCACACCGAGGAATTAGGGCCTATTTTTCCTGCTTTTTCTGATGATTAGACCAGCGTTTGCCTCAGAATCCTGTGGGAGAGATAAACTATGGCGGTCTTTCCCGAAATTACAGATGCCTTCCCTTTAAATAGACCCCGTTTTTCTAGAGGTGAAAAAATCCTAAGACAATTACCTAAGATAATTTCCTAAGACAATATTTGGTATGTAAAGCAATATCAAAGCCAGGGTCTTCCTCAGAAACTCCTGGGATAAACTACGGCTGTCTAGATTTGAATAACTTAGATATCTCCCTTCAAAAGGACCCGTTTTCTAGACGTACGGAAACTCTTAAGATAATTGCCAGTGATATTTATATTTGGTATGTAAGGTTATTTATATCATAAGAGAGTCTGACCGAATTTTTGATAATTACCACGTCTCGTTTGTTAGGCTACTATTACACTATTAGTGCTTGTGAGCAGGCTGTTTTTCTAATGTTATAATATTCAGTCTTTCTGGCTATGGGTATTGGTATGCCTGGGGATACTTCCTGCCTCCTACCTATAGCCTCTCTGCCTCACTCCAGCAAAACCTCTCCCTGTGATCGTTTTTCCTTGAACCTCCTCTTCTTTTCTGCTACATTGGAAACTCCTGATGTGTTGGTTGCAACACGAAAGACCTAGAGCTATCATTCAGCTCCCCTGTAGTTGCTTTGCACACACACACACACACACACACACACACACACACACACACACACACACACACACACACACACACACACACAATCCTGCCAAATGCAAAGTCATGAAGATAGGGGAAGGGCACAGAAGACCACAGACAGAGTATAGGCTAGGTGGCCAAAGACTGCAAACCTCACTCAAGGAGAAAGATCTTGGGGTGAGTATAACACCGAGCATGTCTCCGGAAGCACACATCAATCAGATAACTGCTGCAGCATATGGGCGCCTGGCAAACCTGAGAACAGCATTCCGATACCTTAGTAAGGAATCATTCAAGACACTGTACACCGTGTATGTCAGGCCCATACTGGAGTATGCAGCACCTGTTTGGAACCCGCACTTGATAAAGCACGTCAAGAAACTAGAGAAAGTACAAAGGTTTGCGACAAGGTTAGTTCCAGAGCTAAGGGGAATGTCCTATGAAGAAAGATTAAGGGAAATCGGCCTGACGACACTGGAGGACAGGAGGGTCAGGGGAGACATGATAACGACATATAAAATACTGCGTGGAATAGACAAGGTGGACAAAGACAGGATGTTCCAGGGAGGGGACACAGAAACAAGAGGCCACAATTGGAAGTTGAAGACACAAATGAGTCAGAGAGATAGTAGGAAGTATTTCTTCAGTCATAGAGTTGTAAGGCAGTGGAATAGCCTAGAAAATGACGTAGTGGAGGCAGGAACCATACACAGTTTTAAGACGAGGTTTGATAAAGCTCATGGAGCGGGGAGAGAGAGGGCCTAGTAGCAACCGGTGAAGAGGCGGGGCCAGGAGCTAGGACTCGACCCCTGCAACCACAAATAGGTGAGTACAAATAGGTGAGTACACACACACACACACATATATATATATATATATATATATATATATATATATATATATATATATTTATTTATTTTTATTATCACACTGGCCGATTCCCACCAAGGCAGGGTGGCCCGAAAAAGAAAAACTTTCACCATTATTCACTCCATCACAGTCTTGCCAGAAGGGTGCTTTACACTACAGTTTTTAAACTGCAACATTAACACCCCTCCTTCAGAGTGCAGGCACTGCGCTTCCCATCTCCAGGACTCAAGTCCGGCCTGCCGGTTTCCCTGAACCCCTTCATAAATGTTACTTTGCTCACACTCCAACAGCACGTCAAGTATCAAAAACCATTTGTCTCCATTCACTCCTATCAAACACGCTCACGCATGCCTGCTGGAAGTCCAAGCCTCTCGCACACAAAACCTCATTTACCCCCTCTCTCCAACCTTTCCTAGGCCGACCCTTACCCCGCCTTCCTTCCACTACAGACTGATACACTCTTGAAGTCATTCTGTTTTGCTCCATTCTCTCTACACGTCCGAACCACCTCAACAATCCTTCCTCAGCCCTCTGGACAACAGTTTTGGTAATCCCGCACCTCCTCCTAACTTCCAAACTACGAATTCTCTGCATTATATTCACACCACACATTGCCCTCAGACATGACATCTCCACTGCCTCCAGCCTTCTCCTCGCTGCAACATTCATCACCCATGCTTCACACCCATATAAGAGCGTTGGTAAAACTATACTCTCATACATTCCCCTCTTTGCCTCCAAGGACAAAGTTCTTTGTCTCCAGACTCCTAAGTGCACCACTCACTCTTTTCCCCTCATCAATTCTATGATTCACCTCATCTTTCATAGACCCATCCGCTGACACGTCCACTCCCAAATATCTGAATACATTCACCTCCTCCATACTCTCTCCCTCCAATCTGATATTCAATCTTTCATCACCTAATCTTTTTGTTATCCTCATAACCTTACTCTTTCCTGTATTCACCTTTAATTTTCTTCTTTTGCACACCCTACCAAATTCATCCACCAATCTCTGCAACTTCTCTTCAGAATCTCCCAAGAGCACAGTGTCATCAGCAAAGAGCAGCTGTGACAACTCCCACTTTGTGTGTGATTCTTTATCTTTTAACTCCACGCCTCTTGCCAAGACCCTCGCATTTACTTCTCTTACAACCCCATCTATAAATATATTAAACAACCACGGTGACATCACACATCCTTGTCTAAGGCCTACTTTTACTGGGAAATAATTTCCCTCTTTCCTACATACTCTAACTTGAGCCTCACTATCCTCGTAAAAACTCTTCACTGCTTTCAGTAACCTACCTCCTACACCATACACTTGCAACATCTGCCACATTGCCCCCCTATCCACCCTGTCATACGCCTTTTCCAAATCCATAAATGCCACAAAGACCTCTTTAGCCTTATCTAAATACTGTTCACTTACATGTTTCACTGTAAACACCTGGTCCACACACCCCCTACCTTTCCTAAAGCCTCCTTGTTCATCTGCTATCCTATTCTCCGTCTTACTCTTAATTCTTTCAATAATAATTCTACCATACACTTTACCAGGTATACTCAGCAGACTTATCCCCCTATAATTTTTGCATTCTCTTTTATCCCCTTTGCCTTTATACAAAGGAACTATGCATGCTCTCTGCCAATCCCTAGGTACCTTACCCTCTTCCATACATTTATTAAATAATTGCACCAACCACTCCAAAACTATATCCCCACCTGCCTTTAACATTTCTATCTGTATCCCATCAATCCCTGCTGCCTTACCCCCTTTCATTTTACCTACTGCCTCACGAACTTCCCCCACACTCACAACTGGCTCTTCCTCACTCCTACAAGATGTTATTCCTCCTTGTCCTATACACGAAATCACGGCTTCCCTATCTTCATCAAAATTTAACAATTCCTCAAAATATTCCCTCCATCTTCCCAATACCTCTAACTCTCATTTAATAACTCTCCTCTCCTATTTTTAACTGACAAATCCATTTGTTCTCTAGGCTTTCTTAACTTGTTAATCTCACTCCAAAACTTTTTCTTATTTTCAACAAAATTTGTTGATAACATCTCGCCCACTCTCTCATTTGCTCTCTTTTTACATTGCTTCACCACTCTCTTAACCTCTCTCTCTTTCTCCATATACTCTTCCCTCCTTACATCACTTCTACTTTGTAAAAACTTCGCATATGCTAACTTTTTCTCCCTTACTACTCTCTTTACATTATCATTCCACCAATCGCTCCTCTTCCCTCCCGCACCCACTTTCCTGTAACCACAAACTTCTGCTGAACACTCTAACACTACATTTTTAAACATACCCCATACCTCTTCGACCCCATTGCCTATGCTCTCATTAGCCCATCTATCCTCCAAATGCTGTTTATATCTTACCCTAACTGCCTCCTCGTTTAGTTTATAAACCTTCACCTCTCTCTTCCCTGATGCTTCTATTCTCCTTGTATCCCATCTACCTTTTACTCTCAGTGTAGCTACAACTAGAAAGTGATCTGATATATCTGTGGCCCCTCTATAAACATGTACATCCTGAAGTCTACTCAACAGTCTTTTATCTACCAATACATAATCCAACAAACTACTGTCATTTCGCCCTACATCATATCTTGTATACTTATTTATCCTCTTTTTCTTAAAATATGTATTACCTATAACTAAACCCCTTTCTATACAAAGTTCAATCAAAGGGCTCCCATTATCATTTACACCTGGCACCCCAAACTTACCTACCACACCCTCTCTAAAAGTTTCTCCTACTTTAGCATTCAGGTCCCCTACCACAATTACTCTCTCACTTGGTTCAAAGGCTCCTATACATTCACTTAACATCTCCCAAAATCTCTCTCTCTCCTCTGCATTCCTCTCTTCTCCAGGTGCATACACGCTTATTATGACCCACTTCTCGCATCCAACCTTTACTTTAATCCACATAATTCTTGAATTTACACATTCATATATATATATATATATATATATAATATATATATATATATATATATATATATATATATATATATATATATATATATATATATATATGAGAGAAAGAGAGAGAAATTAAAATTTGTGTGTTTGTATATGCGTCAGTCTCAGTCTGTGGCTAAAATGTTTGGAGTGTAATACACACTAATTATTTTCTGAATAAAGCTAGGGAACACAAACGTGCCAATTGGAGGAGCTACAAATTTTGATCAGCATCCGAGATCCTGCTCGCCAAATACAAAACCGAGAATAGACATTTATTTATAGAGGTAGAGAAAGGTATGCTGATGAGTAGGTGAGGTCCTTAATCAGAGTTCAAGGTGAGGTGCTTCATTTAAGGTGAGGCGCTTAGAAATTTTATGATGCTGGTAGAAGAGGTACTTAGGAAAATTACTAAGCACCTTCCTTTAAGCTCTGAGGAAGCACCTCACCTTGAACTCTGATGAAGCACTTCACCTTAAACTCTAGTGGAACACTTCATTTTAAACCCTAATGAAACACTTCACCTACTCAGTTGTATACCTTTGCGAATCTCTTGAAATAGACAGGTAGATATTTACAAGTTTTAAATAGCCAAGGAAAGCAAGCTAAATAAAAAAAATATACAAAGAAACAACCTGACTTCTTATCCGTCATTTAACGTGGGAGTTAACACTATTGTTCACAGATAATAGAATCTGACTTTCATCGTTTGAAGACAATAACTAAAAGTAAATATTATTAACTTTGAGTTAATAAGTGTAAATTAATTAATAACTTCATTAACGTTGAAGGTTTCCTGGATTTCCAGATATAACCCTTAGGAATATAATTTTAAATACTAAGGGGGAAAATTTTTAAATTTGTTTTATGATTAATATAAAAATACGCATTGATTTAGTGTGTTGAGAAGCTGCGTTTGTAGGAACTTTTGTGTGTGTGTGGGATTTGTGTGTAGAGGATTTATCTGTGCGTTTGTAGGTAATTTGAATGTAGAGGGGAAATGTGTTATCGGAAATATGTGTGTAGGGGATTTGTGTGTTAGGGATTTGTGTATAGAAGATATTTACATAGGCGAGTTGTGAGAGTATGCAATGTATTTGTATGTGTATTTGCATTTATGTAAATTGAAGTTTTTATTTCATATTTAAAGTTAGGACTTTTAGTAAACAATGACATCAAAAGTAATGAATTTCAAATCAAGATTAATGTTAAAACCAAATAATGCATTTCATATATGAGATCACCATTATTTTCCCATATGAGAGGAAGATACAGTACCCACCGCTGGAATCAATATACTGATTAGGCAATCAAACCAGAAGTCACCAGCGAGCAGAAGTCACCACGCCCAGCACTCACCAACCTGACTCAATAGTCATGTCATTCGTCTCTCAACCCTTGAGTGGAGAGGACGTGTGCTGCTGCTGCCCCCTGGAGTTGTCTGGTGGCAGTATTATTTTCACCATGACTCAAGAAATCGTAATGACACGATTGCAAACAAATATATATATGTGCCTGTGCTAACCTTTCTATGGTGTAGAAATATACCTAGTTGGATGAATCTTATTGTGGCTAGCTGGTCTAGTGGCTAACGCGACGGGCTGGAGTTTTGAGACTCTATGACCGCGGGTTCAATCCCGGCCGGGGGTATGGTTTATTTTCACCAACATGGCGCAGGCTTGCCGGCGCAGGGTAAATACTGTCTGCATTGAATTAACCAGTGGAGCTGTAACGGGGCCATCAATGGAGTTGCTTTTGCCTGCAATCATCAGAGATACCTACGGAATAGCCAATGAGGAAATTTGTGGACTTGCACTGAACGGTACGAAGAGGTTTTTTGTAAAATTTAGTTCGGCGACTGTGTATGAGGCAGTGGTGAATAAGTTTCAAGAGGTGGCCATACCAGTTAACCATGCTGTGACGGTGCGGCTGCACGATGTGTCCAGCTATTACACATGGGTTAAGATCAGGAATGTGCCGTTCGAGGCGGATGCATCTGACATCCGGTTCATTATGTGTAAATACGGCACAATACATACGATCACTGCAGGAAGGTGGTCAGCTGGCCCGTATATGGGGATACCTGAGGGCGCATTCTCTGTCAAGATGACGCTCAGACATCCAATTCCATCGTACGTGGTGATGGAAGATTTCAGGACTCAGGTTTTTGTAACATACGCTGGGCAGCGAAGCACTTGCCGTTTGTGCGGGTCGTATGATCACCTGGCTGCGCAATGTGAAAGAAGACGTGGTGATAAGGACCAGCAGCAACGACGAGATGTGGAGGAAAGGAGAGAGGATCAAGATCAACTGTTTTCGACTCTGCCTCAGCAGAGTTTGACATGGAGTGAGGAGGTTGAGAGGGCCGAAGAAAAGGAGATGGCAGGGGCTACTCGGGGGGACGACATCAATTCCCTGGACGTTGTACAAGTGCTGGATGAGGTCATCGCGGAAGCGAATGGTAGCGACGCGGAAACGACGATAGTGTCGACGTTTGAGAACATTTTGGGTAATGAGAGTCCTTGTCAGGATGTTGGTACAGACCTGGATCATGGGTCTGCAGTTGAGGAGGGCGTGGTGATGCCAGCCCGGCCTGAAGTGTGTCGTAAGGATGCCAAGTTGGTGAGAACTGTGGAGGTGGAGGTTCATCACGGCACTGAGCTGGATGACTTGATGCAGGTCGAGGGTACGACGCGAAAGCGCGCAGCAGTGCTTTCTGATTCCGACGACGTGCTTACGCCCGCACAACGACCTGGGAAGAAAACATGGGCGGAAGCCATGCGGAGAGGTTCAAGTGGCGCCCAGGGGCAGGGGTTGGGTAAGTGTGGCCAGAAAGGGGGGGGAGGGAAAAGGGTGCAATGAAACGATCAGGTGATAAGTCGGTAGTGTCAAGAGGGAAACCCCCTTTGTCGGTTTTAAGTGCCTGACATTGAACATCAATGGCTTGAGGTCTCAGAGAAAGTGTGAGTGGTTTAAGGAATATTTGGTGCGTCATGATGTTGACGTTGTGTTCTTGCAGGAACACAATTATAGACCGGGTTATGAGTTGAAGGTGGATGGGTATAATGTGTATGTTGAGCATGCAGTCAGACTGAAAGGAGGTGTGGCCATTTTGGTGAAAGAAACTAGCCCGTTGGTTGTCAGGCATAGTGAGGGGGGAGAGGGGAGGGTGATTCGTGTGGATGGGTTATGGGGTCAGGTACAGATGACGTTGGTGTGTGTGTATGGCCCAGCAGAGGGAGATGTGAGGATAAAGAATAAATTCGTGAGGGACGTTCTGGTATATTATTTGCGTGGATTGCCGGGGGTTGCTGTGATAGGAGGTGACTGGAACTGTGTGATAAGGAGTAAGGATGTTGAACCGAGGGGGGCAGGACATTGTTTGAGGATATTGGGAGAATTGTTATCCGGGGTAGGATTGACAGATGTTGAGGGAGGTGAGGTGGTGGAGCACACATTAAGCGTGGGTATGCGGCTAGGCTCGATCGATTATACGTGCCCAGGACAGTCGTAATACATAGTGTGAGGGTAATGGACGTAGTATTTTCTGATCACAGGGGTGTTTTGGTGGATATAGGTTGGGAGGGGTTGCCAAGAAGGTGTAAGGGGTTTTGGAAGTTGAATGTAAAGTTGTTGCAGGAAGAAGAGTCTCGACAGTCATTTGCTCAATTGTGGGAGGAGTTGGTGGCGGAGGCGCCTGGGAATAATTGGTAGGACTCTGTGGCGAAATCTCGTATTAAGGAATTTTATATTCGTAGTGGGAGGGAATATAACAGGTTGAAGTATGGGTACCAATCTTATCTTGAGGGGCAGTTGAGAGCTTGCTACGAGCGTGGGAGTGCTAGTTATCCGGTGGACGATATTGAGGGATTAAAGGAGCGTATCAGGGATTTGCAAAATGAAAGATTTGATGGCGCGCGAGTTTTGGGTGGGCTGGAAGAGGTGTTATGGGGTGACAGGCCTTCGGCATGCGTGTTGAGGAGACAGCGTAAGAGAAGAGTGGCGACGGAGATGATGGGATTAACTGTTCATGTGGGGATGGAAGGGTATAGAGAGGGGCAGGTATTAGTGACGACAGAGGGTATGAGTGGTTATCTAGATGCATGGTTTAGGTCATATGCACAAAACGGAGGTATTCGAGATGAGGCTTTAAAGGAAATGGGAGGTTTCGTGCAATGTGAGATTGATGGTATAGATAGGGTAACATTAGAAGTGTGATGAATGGTTTGAAAAACCGACAAGTTGAAGATTGAGACACTTATGCAGCATACGGCCCTATGCTGTACATTCTACAAGATTGATGGACTGAACACATCGACTCCTCCTGAATAAAGATTTCCATATGCTGCATAAGTGTCTCAATCTTTAACATTAGAAAGTCCGATCACGGAAAGTGAGATTTCGCACGCTTTGTCTGGTGCAAGTTTAGGTAAGGCGCCAGGAGTAGATGGGTTGCCTAATGATTTTTACGTTAGGAATTGGGAAGTATTGAGAGGATTTTTAGTTAGGTTATTCAATGTAATGAAGGATGATGGGGAAATGGGTGAGCAGCAAAGGACTGCTGTCGTGGTATTAGTTCCGAAAGGTGGACAGACTAAGGTAGAGGATTACCGAGCAATATCGCTTATAAGTTATTTGCACGGATATTAGGGAATAGAATAAAAAAGGTGATAGGTAACGTAATTGACAGAGGACAATATGGGGTACCGGGTAGGACAATGTATGAAGGGCATGGAGTTCTTAGAAGTTTTATAGAACAGAGGGGGGAGTTGGGGGGTGGGGGTGTGTTGGCATTGGATTGGCGAGCTGCTTACGATAGTGTGGAGAGGGATGCGTTATGGAGGTTCATGCGTTGGCAGGGATTCGGGAAGGAAATTATATCTTGGGCGAAAACATTGTATCAGGGAGCATCTATGAGAGTACAGGTTAATGGAAGGCTAGGTGTTATCATTCAGATGGGAAGGGGTTTGCGACAGGGTTGCTCTCTATCGCAAATATTGTTTGCGTGTCTCCAGGATCCCTTTTATAGGGCAGTTAGGTGGAGTATCACAAGTGGAGGGGTTAGTAATGAACGAGAGGGTCGGCCGGGTATTGTGGGTTATGTGGATGATACAACTGTATTGGTGAGGGATGAGAAGGATTTACACAAGGTAGGAAAGGTGGTAGATGTGTTTGGCGAGGCTACTGGGATGGAAATTAATGTGGCAAAGTCTAAGTATATGGACCTAGGCAATCACGTAAATAGAGGTGGGACTGTAGGGCGCGGGTGGAGTGTGGTGGATCAGCTATTGATTTGTGGGATAGTGTACGCTAAGAATGATAGGGTCGCACAAGAGGTAAATTCGATGCGCACCGTGGATGGGGTATTGAAAAGATTGGGTGGTTTGAGGACGGCGCAGCTAACGTTGCATCAGAGGGTCATTGTGACGAACGTCCTGTTGTATAGTAAGATATGGCACGTGGTGACAATATACCCAATGAGGCGGCGAGAGGTGCAACGGTTGCAACATGGGATTTTCCTATTTATATGGGGATCGGGTTGTGACTGGCTAAGTAGAGGGGTGGTGATGCTTCCCGTTAGCCACGGGGGGCTGGGGCTTATACCTTTAGAAAAGCGTATGATGAGTGTGTATCTAAAACGTGGGTATTTGAGGGAGGTGGGGGCGAGGAGAGGGGGGCTAGAAAAACTGCGTATGGATATGCAACGATGGTGGGGGGGTAAGGATTTAATGATTGGTGAGGCCATGTTGAGGGTTTTAATGACGGTGAGGGATCCGAAGCGCCTTAAATTGAGGATTCTTGAGAGGGTGGGGGGCGGGTCTGTGGTGGCGGCAGTTGAGGGGGCATACCCCATGTATGCGTGGGGGAATATCTGGAAATGTTTACGGCAATTGCGTATTAAACCAGGTGTAAGGGAGGTAATGTTTAGGTTTCTACATGGAATCTTGCCGTCTGGTGTTGTGTTATTTAATAGGAGACTAAGGGAGGGTGGGGAGTGCAAAGTGTGTGGATGTTCCAAGACTATTTTTAATGCGGTGTATTTTTGTAATTGTTTAGAAGCTGTGAGGGTATGGTTAGGTAGGGTAGTTAGGTTAGTGGGTGGGGAAGGGTTACAGGTGTTAAGGGTGTTAAGTTTAGATATAGGTGGGATGAGTCAGATGGTGGTGAATGCGGTTGCGTATGTGGTCACTGATTTTATTTATACGTCTTGGGCTATGAGGGAGGTGGGTGTGGATGAAAGAATAAAGGTGTTAGCGGCCACCATTTATAGAACTAAGTGTCGCAATAGGGATCTTTATGGGGGAAGGTGGGAGACAGTGTTTACTGAGGGATACCGGAGTTTTAAGTTAAAGGATTTACGGGTTTTAAGTGTAAAGGGGTAGCGACGGGCTAGTTTCTTGAGCGGAGATGTGTGGATGGCTTTTAAAGTGTGTGACTGGATTTGCACTGATACATTTATGCTTTTCCTGAGTAGTGAGTGTGGTGTGGGTGGTGTTTTTACACATGTGTTCCCTTTATGTTGTGAAGATTTTGGATAGTACATGTACGTAATGTATTAGAGCACTACATCATTGTGTGTATACAAGGTGAATGAAAGGGTAGAATCTTAAAGTTTTTGTGTGTGTGAGAATGACTGTTCGTTATTGTGAGAGTGCCTTCAAAGATGTTATAGAAAGCACATACTACATGGTGTTACTAAGGTATGCCATATGACTGTTTCGAATATGCTGTGATACAAAGTCCGGGGTTTCCCTTCTTGTAGGATGCATTCTGTAAGACACAATTTCTGTCTACCTGAAGGTTCGAAGTTTAAATAGCTGTAATGAGTAACGTGTAATGAGTAACGAGATTGTATTTTGGCACATAAGGCCTAACATATAATGTTTCAGCGGCCTGGTTAAGATTATATAGTACATGTCGGGTGACACTTTATGTGCAGGGTAGTGTTATATATTTTAAGTACACGCTGTTGGGTTCCCTTTGCTATTTTAATGTTTAAAGTCACATGTAAGAGTATATGTAAGGTAATATAAAAATGTATATTGATTTAGTGTAAATACACAATTTTAGATGACTTTGTTGGAGCAGGTATGCATATGAGTTCAAGTAGCGGTGTATGTCATGTATTAATACTGCTATAGGGTATATAGTGTATGAAGAAGTCTTGGGTGGATTGCACCCGTGTTGAGATATAGAGTATATTATCCTTGTATGCTAGGCAAAGTTTTCATAATTGTTACTTAGAGCAAGTAGAATCCTTCGCTCTTATAGTATGTCATTGTTTTGTTGGTATTTGATGAGGGTGGGGGGGGGTACCTTTTTACTTCCAGAGCACATATGTACGACTTTATAAATGTACCTTTGGTAGGGGGTGGATGTATAGGTTTTAATGGCATGTGGTGAGGTTTTTACCTTTAAGAACTGTTTTGTATATAAAACTTGGCATAAGATGTTTAAGTGTGCTGAAGTAGATTCTCTGGATATGTTGTTGGTACACCTGTGTGAAGTTTCTTTTTCTTTTTTGATGGTGTATACGTATGTTGTACTTTAATTTTGTTGTTACATGTTGATTGGTTTAGTGACATGTTTGCTTACACGTATAATGTATACTGTATTTTAAATAAAAAAAAAAATAGTCATGCGCTGTCCTCGAAATGATTTGGTGCGGACCTTAACATGTTTAACAAAATGATCTATATTTAGTGTTGGGATGTAGCTGCAGGGCTCCAGAACTATGGAATTGAATCTAACCTCCCGTTTCTTGAATCAGAATCAATCGCCCCCATTCCCCAGGCGCTGTGTGACCCCTAAGGGTTTTGCGCTTCTCTGTGAATAAAACAGTAATAATTAACCTAAGGTGTTGAGTGTGTTTTGGTCATATCAGCAAAACACTATTAACACTCGTCATTTTCAACGTTTATATTACAGTATTTCGTTCCGTCTTCTAACAACTTGTTCGCACGGAGACTACCTAGTTTCAACACGGCAAACAAAGGCCAGAGTCTTGCCTCACCAGAGAGGTTCTCAGTGGCAATGTTTGTGTCCAGGTGACAGCACATTACTTAATGCGTGCCTAGACAATACTAGTATTGTGCCTGTTATGTTTAAAATACAGTTTGTGCCATGGTCAGAACACTTAGTTTACGGCAAGACAACACTAGTAATAACAGTATTCACATGTTCATGTTATGACCTGACAAACAATAGCGGCGAGTAAATAACGAGCGTAGACCTCTGCGTCGTACAAGTGAGTACACAATCCTTACGCATGAAATATAATATTCTCCAACCATGCTTTAAAACATGTTATTCTGCTTGTATCTTCATTTTGATTAGTGTCCTAATTAACCATATGTATATTACAATATACTAAAGTGAAATACGCCATAAAAACTAAAATATTATAAACTTATTTCAGCATGTGATCTATGTAGAACATCGTGGACATGACAAGACGCTCCAAGACTGTGTGAACTTCACAGGAATGGTAACGTACTAATATATTTTTCCTGTATTATGAGAGAAAATATCAAACATAACACACACATCCTATAAAACGTATAGGAATTTACTGATAGTATAATGGACAAAAAATTACATTTCTCTCCCGTATGAGGTATCAGTGTTAGCCAGGTAAGCACAGTCTGAGCACTACTGATTTAGACAGTTAGTAAGTTGCAGAATCTACAGAACGTATGACTGGCCTTACAGGTTTGCCAGCCTTGTTTATTTAGTCAGGAATATAAGGTATATACGAATAGTATTCAACAGTTGTAGATTTCCATTTTTTTTTTTTAAACATCTGCAACTTACTTTTACATGAATGATTATCCGGTTCAAAGATGATCTTGTTTCATACTGCGTTTACTATTAACTGAATAATTAACCTGTTAAAGGTAGATAAATTTTTGTAATGCACATACTGTTAACGGAATGATTAGCTCCTCTTATGTAGCTCTTCCATTCTTAGTTATTTTTTAGTGAAAATGACAACTACATTGAATTTGTTTACCTTAGTAATAGGCAGATGTATCCTTTTTTTTTTTTTTTTTTAATTCCGTGAGAGCTTTAGTGAATCTTAAAGAACAATAAGGAAGAGTAAGAATTAATAAGACACCATAGATAAATGTTGATTTTATTTTGTGGTATATTAGTTTTTCTCCAAATTACAAAAACATTAGCAATCTGAGCACTATTAGTAGTATCATTAAGGGAAACTAAGTCTAACATCTGTTACACAATTTACATTTTCATCAATGTTTATTAAATAGGCTGACCACGAAGTTATTTATATTATTTACAAGTCTTGTTAATTTTTTATTATCAATTAAGAAAATTGAAAATCGTGGTTAAGAATTGTCTTTAGGCAAATTGTGCCGACAATCAGTAGTCTGTCACTTGGTTAATCCATTAGCCGGGAACTACTTATCTAAATCGTTTAACTTGTGCACGTGAAGCGAATCTCTCAGCTTTTCAAATCTCTGTTTATATTAATAACAAGACGTGGTGGAACGTCGTTCAATGGTCTATCAGCCATATCAGTAAACTAGTCTGAAACAGGTTTAAATCAGAAACCACAATCGTAATTCTTCTAAGAAAGAAAGATTAAGTAAATAAATAAAATGGGGATTATACCAAGAATGAGGAAAAAAATAAGCGGTGCCTTTTATATTTTTTGCCCCTCAAGGGAGGTTCCAAGAAGCTGGTGAGGGACTCTTGACCTAGGGAAATGGATCTGCACTCCGGTTCCCTGAAGTGAGCCTGAATACATTCCATACCCCCCCCCCCAGGCGCTGTATAATCCTACGGATTTCGAGCTTCCCCCTTGATTATAATAATTGTTTTCTGCTTAATGTGCTTCATCTGCAAGATTATTAATAATACCACTAATCATAAAAGCGATGGCTCACACAGAGTTGATCAGTTAGACATGTGTGTAACACTGCATAACAGTTCCGCCTACATAGCAGGCACAATGTACCTCCCAACAGAGGCCCATTGAACACACACAAGTCCGTATCGTTAATTTGACATTGAAGAAGCAGGCGGGTTAGCGACGTAAGAAATTGTGACTATCACAGATATGGACGAAGTTTTCACCAGCCATTATCTTTATCAGTTCAGTGGACTGGAGTGATAGTCACTGGCTGACGAAATGTTTCCCTAATAAAAATCCTAGTTTTCTCGTGCATGGTTTTCCAACATAAAACAAGTAGAGCTGCTAACAGTATTATCCCTCATCCCACACAATAGTCATGCTCTAACATCTATGATGTAAATTGGAAATTAGATATTTTTTTATTTTTTTAATTAAAAAAAGTACAGCATTTAGTGGAGATATATAAATATTTTTCATGCCTTTTTATTTTATATTCTTACTAGTTATTAAAAACTTTATTGCATTTAAACATTTTTAAATAAAAAAAGCACGGTAAACGATGTGAAATTGGAAACAATAGACTGATCGAGGCGATTAGGAGTTGCCATCTACCTGCCTGCAGACAGGCAGGTAGGCTGCCTGCCTCCCCGTTCAAGAGAAGCCTCAGCGCAAGGTATGACGTGCGCACGTCATAACTTGCTAGGAAGCTATGATGTGTCGAATATCAACTCAGAACATCCCAGTCCACTGAGCGAGATGTCTGCTTCACGAGATTCAATGTAAGAGAAATCCTAGTCTCTTACGAGGGATTCAGTGCCCCTTAATGAAGTGTGATTGTATGTCCCTTAGTGGGGATACAATTTATTACTGTGATACTTGCCAAACCTCGTGTATGTTCCTCCTAATATGTGATAAGGTATAGAATACAGCATGCCGTATGCGGTATTTGATAGATTATCCAATACATAGCAATGAGTGCTTGTTATCACTCCAGTACGTTTCGTATTACCCCTTTAGCCCGCATGTCTGCTTGTTCGTTTCCCCTGACCTGTGTGAGACTGGGAGAAATATGCTAAAGTCGCTCACACTTTAAATATGTTTCATATATCTTCGCGGATATCACACTCCTAAGTAGTGTCGAAATATGACTCGCCTCATCGCTTCCTGTTCCTTCCACCACTGACGTAATTTAGCACCCTGGCCATCCCATATACTTCCATACCAAATACACAAGTAGGTAAGTAGGTAGACAGTATGTGGCTTTGAATCCACATCCGTCCACAAATGCACACGCCTTTTCCTCGAACCACTGTGACCCATCTGTGTATAGTGCACGATAAGTGTTATATCGTCTCCTTCATAGTTTCTGAAACTGGTAACTCCAGTTAACTTAATACTGTTTACCCGTACGAAGAGCGCGCACCTCACTGAGATGCACCGAATGTTTTCCAACCAATCTCTATGATTAAATTCCTTCTTTCAATTCGCCAACACCGGCAGATGGTATGGTCGCAGGTGATAGGACGGGAAGTCATAAAAATCTTGAATGAGATGATGTCTGGGGTGTCACAGAAGCGCCATAGTGCGAGAGGCATAAAATAGTTCTATCAACTAGCAGTGGTGCCCACGTTGAGCGACATACACCTCTACGCCCAAACTATTTATACACTGATCGTGGCAGCAGTTCCCCAAGACCTTGGTATTGTATTATATCTAGTTTTGTCAAATGGTAATTAGCCGCCTAATCTTAAAAGAAATGAGCTTGTTGTAGTCAGAACTCAGTGAGGTTGAGTGACATTATGCGGAGTGTGGGTTTTCTCACGATTTGTTCGCCCCAACACACCCCATCCTGTTCTTGCCACTGTTTAGAGCACTGAAAACCATGGCTGACTGAGCTGGCAGAATTTCTTCTATTGTGGCCCCAGGTGAATGTCTTGTTCCATCGCACTCCAAAAAAAATGTCAATATGTCCATATATATTATGGTCCAGTTGATATAACACAGGCCAATAACAACAACAAATTTTCGTTGCCAAAGATATTTGAACATAATTAGGGTATATTGCGGTTGCTGAATTCGAAAATAGCAGTAAGTTTTCAAATTGGCTCTAGTTTGTGAGATATTGCATACCTACCCTCAGTTAACTGTGAACTTAGCCATAACGCGTGTATATGTTTATGTAGTGATAGTTTGAATATACAGATAGTTTTAATAAACACTGGAATTGTATTTATAAATGCTCTAATATTTAACGAAAGGAGTTTTTTCAAAGACCCAAAAGCTCTTTCCCACAAGGCACCCGAATTCGCATGGCAGTGTCGATCATCGAAGACACTGCAAAACTCCAAGTGACATCAAACAAATCTTTAAATGGGCCACAGAAAACAATACGAAGTTTAATGAAGAGAAATTTCAATAACCCCGATATGAAAAACATGAGGAAATTAAAATTGTGTCAGAGTATAAAATAAATTTCAACCACACGATTGGGTCGGCAGGGTCAGGGTCATGGTGAGTCTCGCACCCTTCAAAATCCCTCTCTTGGACACAATCTAGCCACAGTTTTCTCCAAGGAGAGTTCATAGTCCTGGAAGTCACTCCCTCCCAAGCCTTACCTATAAGGCTTATGCAATAGAGGATAGTGAAGTGATTCTCCAGAACTCTCTTAGGGTCAACTGAGTGTCCGAGGTCACTTCAAAGCACTTTTGAAACACTGGTTTTGTGTAGAGTTTTTTGAAGTTAGAAATGACCTACTGGTCCATGGGCTGGAGAAGAGGAGTGGTGTTAGGAGGCAAGAACTTCACTTTTATAAAACTGAAGTCCCTAAACACTTGGTCTTCCAAGTCTGGAGGATGTGGAGGAGCATTGTCCGGTAACAGGAGGCACTTCAGTGGCAATTTCTTTTCCAGGAGGTATTTTTTCACACTTGGGCCAAACACATCATTAACCCACTCATTGAAAATTTGCCTTGTGACCCATGCCTTATGATTAGCTTTCCACATCACACACAATCTATTCTTCATGACATTGTTTTTCTTAAGCACTCTTGGATTTTCTGAGTGATACACAAGTAAAGGCTTCACTTTAAAATCCCCACTAGCATTGCCACACAACAAAAGAGTAAGCCTGTGTTTCATAGGCTTGTGTCCTGGCAGTGCCTTTTCCTCCTGGGTAATGTATGTCCTCTTTGGCATTTTCTTCCAAAACAGGCTTGTTTCGTCACAACTGAAAACTTGTTGGGGTTCGAATCCTTCAGCCTTTACATAGTCCTGGAATTTGTGAACATATTGTTCAGCTGCACATTTGTCAGAACTTGCAGCCTCACCATGCCTTACAACACTGTGTGTGCCACTACGCTTCTTAAATCTATCAAACCATACTTTGCTGGCCCTAAATTCACAAGCTGCAGCAGTTGTTCCAGGCATTTTCTTTGCAAGATCCTCATGCAACTGCTTTGCCTTCTCACAAATAGTAGACCCCACTACACTGTTTCCCACTAATTCTTTTTCCTTAGTCCACAATAATAACTTTTCCATCTCTTCCATGTTCGGTGTCATTTGTTTAGTTAGAAAAGCTACTCCTTTTGCAACATTAGTGTCTTTGATTTGTTCTTTCTTTGCCATGATGGATGTAATTGTTGATTTATTCTTGCTGTACATCCTGGCAAGTTCCACCACCTTCATACCACTCTCAAACTTTTCGATCACTTCACGCTTAAATCTATGGTGTTTCTCACTTTCTTTACCACAGGAACTTTACTAGGAACTTTCTTTGGAGCCATGGTTACTTATTTCACAGTTGCACTGCAAGAAAACCCACTAAAAAAATGGTAAACAAGTGAAATGTTTGGATGTATGAGCAGACGCCTCCTCAGCCACCGAGAGAGACAGCCAAACTGAAGCGCAAGCTGCCCCAGCCGGCAGATGGACACGTCCAAAACCGCCGATAACCGAGCGAATGGCCGATAACCGGACGCCAAAAACTCGCCGATAACCGAGTTGGCCGATAACCAAACCGGCCGATAACCGGGCGTCCTCTGTATATGTAAATGATCTTGGCGAGGGAATTACTAGTGATTTAAGCTAATGCGCTGATTACATGAAGATAGGTAGGATAATCGATTCAGACGTTGATGTCATGGAACTTCAGGAGGATTTAGACAAACACAGTTTGTGGTCAGAAAAGTGGCAGACGCAGTTCAGTGCAGATAAATGCAAAATTCTTAAGCTTGTGAATGTTCATAACCCTAGCACCTACCAGCTTAATAATGTTGAACTTAGCTGTACAGAATGCAAAAAGGATTTGGGGGTTATGGTAAGCAGCAACCTTAAACCAAGACAGCAGTGCCTAAGCATACGTAATAAGGCAAACAGATTACTAGGATTTATATCAAGTGTAACAGAAGTCTAGCACTTATACTACAGCTTTGTGCATCATTAGTAAGGCCTCACCTAGATTAGGAGGCTCAGTTTTGGTCTCCATTTTACAGAATTGATATAAATTCGTTAAAAAACATTCAGAGATGAATGAGAAAGTTGATACATAGCATTGGAGGTCTTCTGTATGAAGAAAGATTGAAGACCCTTAAATTACATTCACTTGTAAACGAAGAATGAGGGGAGACATGATCGAGGTGTATAAGTGGAAGATGGGGTATTAACAAGGGGGATGTAAATAAGGTCTTGAGGATCTCTCTCCAAGAAAGAACCGGCAATAATGTATTCAAATTAGACAAGTTTAGATTTAGAAAGGGTATTGGAAAGTATTGGTTTGGAAATAGGGTAGTTGAGAGAAACAGTCTGCCTAGTAGGGTCATTGAGGCTAAAACCTTGGGTAGTTTCAAATTTAAGTTGAATAAATGCATGAGTGAGAGAGGTTGGATTTGAGTGGGACTTGCACATGGGTGGATATAGTTATCAAAGCTTATTGCTTGGGTAGCATTGAAAATTGGGTTGGGCAAATATTCTGTTAGAGTGATGGATTGTGAAGGACCGGCCTAGTATGGGCCAACAGGCCTAATGCAGTGTTCCTCCTTTCTTATGTTCTTATTTCACCTTCAAAGACAACAATATATTTACCACATCTGCTAGAAAAAAATGATAGGATGGATAATGAGAACCTTAAAAACTAGGGATTCCAAGCCCACGATTCTCTTCAAATCACTTGTTCTCTCTAGGCTGGAATGCTGCTGTACTCTAACGGCTCCATTTAAGGCAGGCGAAATTGTTGACCTGGGGAATGTACAGAGAACCTTCACGGCACACAAGTATGTTAAAGCACCTAAATTACTGGGAATGGTTGAAGTCCCTTGATTTGTGTGCCATGGAATGCAGGCGAAAAAGATACATGATAATATATACTTGGAAAATCATACAGGGAATAGTACCACATGTGCACACGAAAATCACCTCTTACGAAAAAAGATTTGGCAGGAGATGCAACATCCCCCCATTGATAAGCAAGGGTGCCACGAGTACACTAAGAGAAAATAAGTGTCAGGGATGAAGACTGTTCAA
>NC_091295.1:59509246-59616278 GCF_038502225.1 Cherax quadricarinatus | reverse complement strand
GGGCTTGTTGTAATGTTTTAGAATCTCAGATTCAAGTGTTGAAGAAGGAGATTCTACTTCTTCAGGAGGAAAATAGAAGACTGAAGCTTCGAATAGATGAGTTTGGGAGCGAGTGTGAGAAGGATTTAGCTGGTAAGGGGGAAATGGTCACCAGCAGTGATAGTGGCAGCCGCTTTAAGTGGCAAGTGGTCCACAGTTCAGGAAGAAGGAAGATGAGGAGAGTTAATAGAGAAGATGTGAAGGTAGGAAATTGATTCTCTGTTCTCCAAGACGAGTGATATCTTGTCTAGTGACTTTCCTGATACGGTTCATGATTGCTTTTTAGAATAGGTTGTGACAGAACCAACTAGAGGAAACAATTTGCTTGACTTGGTTCTTGCCAACAAAGATTCACTAATTAATAATCTTGAGGTTAATGATGAGCTTGGGGAAAGTTATCACAAATCACTTAGTTTCAATATATCATGGAATTACCCAGATAATTGCAATCAAATCTCTGTCCCAGATTTTCGCTTGGCCGACTTCATGGGACTGAAAAATTACCTGGGTTGGCTAAATTGGGATGTCTTGACTATGGGTCAGGTAGGTGATCTTGGTTGCCATTATGACGTTTTTCAGAGAACAGTTCTAGCTGCCCAGACAACTTTTGTTCCGAGTAGGGAAATTAGATCTAACAAAAATGATCCCAAATGGATGAACAATAGATTAAAACATCTCATTGGTCAAAAGAGAGACATATATAGGCGTATCAAAAGAGAGGATGGGCAGTTAAGAAATCAGTATATTCAATTAAAGAGAGAAATAAAGAAAGGAATAAGAAAAGCAAAAAGGGATTATGAGGCTAAGGTCGCAAGGGATTCAAAGACTAACCCAAAAGGGTTCTTTCAGTTATACAGAACTAAGATTAGGGACAAGACTGGCCCACTTAAGAGTAACTCTGGTCAGATCATTGACAGTGATAAGGATATGTGTGAAATTCTCAGTACCTACTTCCTCTGTTTTCACCCAGGAAAATACTAGCGATATTCCTGAAATAATAGATTATGTAGAACAGGATGATAAACTATGCACAATTGGGGTAACTAGTCCTCAGACAAATAGGGTCCTCAGACAAATAGGGAAACTAAAATCTAACAAATCCCCAGGTCCTGATGAAATGTTTGCAAGAGTGTTAAAGGAATGTAAAGAGGAACTTAGCATACCTTTGGTTAATCATTTTAACATATCACTACAAACTGGCATAGTGCCTGATAAGTGGACAATGGCAAATGTAATACCTATTTACAAGCCAAGTGACAGGTTCTTAGCTTAGAACTGTAGACCAATAAGCCTTACCTCCATAATGGAAAAAATTATGGAATCAATAATTGCCGAAGCAATTCGTAGCCATCTTGACAGGTACAGATTGATTAATGAATCTCAACACGGTTTTACAAAGGGGCATTCCTGTCTTACGAATTTACTAGCATTTTTCACTAATGTGTTTGAGGAGGTAGATCATGGTAATGAATATGATATTCTGTATATAGACTTCAGTAAGGCTTTCGATAGACTTCCACACCAAAAGCTATTGAAGAAACTTAAGGCACACGGAATAGGAGGAGAAATTTTTTTCCTGGGTAGAGGCATGGCTGACAAAGAGGCAGCAGAGAATTTGAATAAATGGGGAGAAATCAGAATGGGGGCACGTCACAAGCAGTGTTTTTTAGGGGTCAGTGTTGGGCCTGTTGTTGTTCACAATTTACATAAACGACATAGATGAGGCAATAAATAGCGACATAAGCAAATTTGCTGATGACACCAAAATACCCCGTCCGATTCATTCTAATGAGTACACTAGAGCACTCCAGGATGATTTGAATAGACTGATGCAATGGTCGGAGAAGTGGCAGGAGCAGTTTAATATTGACAAATGCAAAGTTCTAAATGTTGGACAGGTAAATAACCATGTCACATATAAACTAAATAATGTAAATCTTAATACTACTGATTGCGAAAAGGATTTAGGAGTTCTGGTTAGCAGTAATCTAAAACCAAGACAACAGTGCATTAGTGTTCGCAATAAATCTAACAGAATTCTTGGCTTCATATCTAGAAGTATAAATAATAGAAGTCCTTAGGTTGTTCTTCAACTCTATACATCCTTGGTTAGGCCTCATTTAGACTATGCTGCTCAGTTCTGGTCACCGTATTACAGAATGGATATAAATGCTCTGGAAAACGTACAGAGGAGGATGACAATGATGATTCCATGTATAAGAAATATTCCCTATGAGGATAGACTGAGGGCCCTGAATCTGCACTCTCTCGAAAGGCATAGAATTAGAGGGGATATGATCGAGATGAATAAATGGAAAACAGGAATAAATAAAGGGGATGTAAATAGAGTGCTGAAAATTTCCAGCCAAGACAGGACTCGCAGCAATGGTTTCAAGTTGGAAAAATTCAGATTCAGGAAGGATATAGGAAAGCACTGGTTTGTTAATAGAGTTGTGGATGAGTGGAACAAACTCCCGAGTACAGTTATTCAGGCTAAAACGTTGTGTAGTTTTAAAAATTTGTTAGATAAATACATGAGTGGGTGTGGGTGGGTGTGAGTTGGACCTGACTAGCTTGTGCTGCTGAGTCTGGTGCAGTGCTCCATCCTTGAGTGGAGGTGACCAGACTGGGTGGGTCATTGGGCTAATCCGGGGGGAGGACATGGACCTGCTTCGCATGGGTCAGTAGGCCTGATGCAGTGTTCCTTCTTTCTTATGTTCTTATTTTATTTTAAACAAAATTTGTTGGTAACATCCCACCCACTTTCTCATTTGCTCTCTTTTTACATTGCTCCACCTCTCTGTTAACCTCTCTTTCCATGTAGTCCTTCCTCCCTGCATCACTTCTACTTTGTAAAAACTTCTCATATGCTAACTTTTCCTCTCATCATTTACATCATCATTCTACCAGTCGCTCTTCTTCCCTCCCGCACCCACTTTCCTGTAACCACAAAATTCTATTGAACACTCCAACACTACATTTTTAAACCTACACCATACATCTTCAACCACCATTGCCTATAGTCTCACTAGCCCATCTGTCCTCCGAGATTGCAACAGACAAGTGTAGTAGTAGCAGCAGCAGCAACGCAAACACAGCAATCAGCTGGGGTGTGACTCCAAAAGGATCCTATAGTGCTTGCTCCCTTAACACGTCCTGATATCTGCTGCTATGCAGCTGCCATACCCTTCGATCCCAGTGTGGGCAGGTTTGTGGCATCCCAAGGTGCCTAGCTTCTCCCTCCGAACCCGTTGGGGCGGGGAGAGGGGCTAGGCCTGGGGACAGCTGGTTCCAGAAGACAAGGAGGTACTTGTACCTCCTCTTATGGTAGACATTGCTCTGAGATACTCCCTGGACAGGGAGCCCGGCGTGGGCCATGCGTTTATACTGGCGAATCTACAACAGTACAAAATCTATCTTCCAATAGTTGTTTATATATTACCTTAACTATAGCCTGCTTTAGTTTATAAACCTTCACCTCTCTCTTACTTCCTGCTTCCATTTTCCTTGTATCCCATCCACCTTTTACTCTCACTCTAGCTACAACTAAAGAGTTACCTGAAATATCTGTGGCCCCTTCATAAACATGTACATCCTGAAGTCTACCCAACAGTCTTTAATTTACCAATACTTAATCCAACAAACCATTGTCATTTCGCCTTACATCATATCTTGTATACTTATCCTCTGTTTCTTAAAATATGTATTATCTATAACCAAGCCCCTTTCTGTACAAAGTTTAATCAAAGGACTCCAGTTATCATTTACAGCTGGTACCCCAAAAACTTACCTGCCACAACCACACACACACTAAATGTTTCTCCTGCTTTAGCATTTAGGTCCCCTACCACAATTACTCTCTCACTTGGTTCAAAAGTCCCTACACACTCGCTTAATATCTCCCAAATTTTCTGTCTCTGTCTCTCTCTCTCTGTCTTTCTGTCTCTGTCTCTGTCTCTCTCTCTCTGTCTCTCTCTCTCTCTCTGTCTGTCTTTCTGTCTCTCTCTGTCTCTGTCTCTGTCTTTCTGTCTCTCTGTCTTTGTCTCTCTCTCTGTCTCTCTCTGTCTCTCTCTGTCTCTCTCTCTCTCTCTCTCTCTCTCTCTCTCTCTCTTTCTCTCTCTCTCTCTCTACACTCCTCTCTTCTCCAGGTGCAGTCACGCTTATTATGACCTACTTTTCGTATCTGACCCTTATTTTAATCCACATAATCCTTGAATTTATACATTCATATTCCCACTTCTCCATCCATAACTGATCCTTCAACATTATTGCTACCCCTTAGCTCTAACTCTCTCAGATACTCCTGACTTAATCTCATTCATTTCTCCCCACTGAAACTCACCTACTTCCCTTGAGCTTTGTTTCACTTGAGTATGCGTGGATGTAGTGTGGAATAAGAAAGATGATTGCTAATGTTATGAGTGAAAAGAAGTTGCATGTCCTAACATCCAACTTCTTTTCACTCATAACATTAGCAGTCATCTTTCTTATTCCACACTACATCCACGCATACTCAAGCATCCCAATTTCATAAAGTTTTTCTGCTTCTCTTGTTTTTAGGATTTTCTTCAAGAGAAGAGGTTACTAGCTGTTTGTTCCTGGCATTTTAGTCGCCTCATAAGACACGCATGGCTTATGGAGGAAAGATTCTTTTCCACTTCCCCATGCAGAATAAAGAATGGAGAAAGCAACCCAGCCACACGCAGCTGGGAAACTTACAGACCTCTGAAAAAAAGTAAATGATGGTTTCACTATCCTAAATGCTTCACTAACCATCAAGGCATGGAACAACTTGCTACTTTTTGGCAATGTCTGCTTAGCTGTGCTAGAAAGACGGGGAAAGAGGCTAGCCTCAATGATTATTAAATTCTTAAGAGACTTTCCTAGAACTGATAACCTCATTCACCTTTCCCTTCAATACAAAAATGAGAGAGGCAGAATGCCCAATCACTCCACTGACAGCAAAGAAATTAGAATCCAGGTGAGCAAGAAAATTGAAGAAGGCAACACAGTGGGGGCAATCAGAATTATCACCGGTGAAGATACAGTTGCCCCTTAGGGATGCTGATGCTGCTGAAGCACTTAGAGGAAAGCACCCTGCTAGGGAAACCCGGGGCACCAACAGTTCCAACACCTCTGTCCCCACTGTGGAACCATTAATTGTGCACGCCTCGGACATTTACAAACCAATAATGTCGTTCCCATCTGGATCTGCTGGAGGTTACACTGGAATAAGGCCACAGCATTTAAAGGAAATGGTTAATCTAGTTAACGGGGAGATTGCAGAGACACTGCTTTCAGATATCACAAGGTTCGTCAACAATTCCTTGGCTGGTCTGATTCCTGATGAAACTAAACCTTTCTCTTTTGGTGCATCACTTTGTGCCCTTAACAAGAAGGATGGAGGAATTAGGCCAATTGCAGTGGATAACAATTTTTGCTGCCTCGTTTCCAAAGCTGCTGCCCAAATTATTCACGCAGAAACTGCCAAGATGCTACAACCAAACCAGCTTGGTTCTGGAGAGACTCAAGAATGTGAAGCAGTAGTTCGTGCAACAAGGGCATATATCAACAACCTGCCTGAGGACAATGCAGTGATAAAATTAGATTCCAAGAATGCATTTAATCTCCTGAAGAGACGTGGTATTAGCTATACAGGAATATTTTCCTGGCTTCTTCCCTTTTGTTTCAGCTGGATATAGCAAGGAATCAATACTACTGTTTGGCGAGCATGAAATCACATTATCAGAGGGTGTCCAGCAAGGGGATCCTCTTGCACCATTTCTCTTCTACATAGCGGTTAGGGAAATCACAGTCAGACTAACCCGTGAGATAAGCATCTGGTTCCTGGGTGATAGCACACTAACAGGTACAAAGGAGTCCCTTCTAGATGATCCTACACAGGTGATGACACGGGGACAGGAAATGGGTCTCATTCTGAATCCATCCAAATCTGAAATATCAGCCAATCAACAAGTGATAGATGAGGTGAGATCAAAACTACCAGGAATATCAATCATTGCCCCCACAAGTAGCGTCTTACTTGGAGCATCTCTGGGAAGCGATGCCACTGACACAGTTCTCAGGAAGAAACTGAAAGAGTTGAGAATGGAACAGCGAATAAGCAGTTTTGACACCCACGATGCCTTGTACCTTCTCACAAAGTGCTTGAGTCTGCCCAGGTTAACATATTTCCTAAGATGTGCACTTTCATATGATAACACTATACTGCACGAATATGACAGTATCCTGAGGCAGATTTTTACTTGGAAGTGTAGCTATACTTCCAGTTAGACTAGGAGGCATTGGTGCCCGTAAGTCATCACAGATTGCGCTAACTGCTTTTCTCTCCTCATTCATTGCATCCAGAGGGCTTGTAGCAGCGATTCTCCCTGAACATCTTAGGGACAAGAGTGGAGTCCAGGACCAAAACTTCATTGACGGAGCCATGATCTGGGATAATCTAACGGACTCTGAAACTAGACCTGCTCCCCCCAACAACTACAAACAGTCGCACTGGGATGGCTCAATAATGGAGAATATGGCCTCAACAATGCTTCAGTGTGTGTCAGGGAAGGATAGTGCCCGCCTCTTGGCAATGAGAGCTCCTCATGCAGGGGACTTTCTGTTGGCTGTTCCGAACTCCAGCCTTGGCACACGGCTCGACCCATAGACCATCCTCATTGGTGATGCCCTACGTCTTGCCGCCCCTATTTTCGCTAAACACAGGTGTATTTGTGGTAGTGAAGCAGCAGACCGATTCGGGTACCATGGTCTTGTGTGCCATAAATCCGAGGGAAAGTATGCAAGACATGAGATTAATAACATCTAGAGGAGCATCACAACAGCCGGATGCCCATCATTAAGGGAGCTACCCCAATTATGCAGATCTGATAGTAGCCAAAAGCATCCAGATAGTATCACCTTTCAAGCCTAGACAGACGGCAAGCAGGTGGTGTGGGACTACACATGTGCATCTGCCTTGGCTAATACCTATCTCCAATACACCAGGGAGGAAGGAGGAGCAGCCGCCAGCTTCAGGGAATCCCAAAAGTCTAGAAAATACGGAGAACTTGCCCATCATTATATGTTTGTTCCCATAGGCTCGGAGACCCTTGGCTCATGGGAAAAAAGAGTACATCAAAGTTCCTTAAGGAGCTAGGCAAAAGACTCATCAGGGTAACTAGGGATCCTAGGGCAGCTAGTTTTCTGTTCCAGTGACTCAGCACTGCTGTTCAGAGGGGTAATGCCTGCTGTATTTTGGGCACACCCCCAGCTCTGAGGAGCTACTTGAGATTTTCTCGAAATCAGTGACAAACACGTAACAATATGTACTAGACATGTATACCTCACACCTCATGCACTGTATATGTCATCTTATATCAACAATGTATCTCTTAAATCTTTTGTACCATATTTTTTAATAAAATATACCTAATGGTAAAAAAGAATGAAAAGATGAGGTGGCAGGGGAGTGGAATATTCAAATGGCTTCAGGAAGAAATCCAAACATTTTTCCTTGAAGCCTTTTTATCCATTTCTTCGAGGCTATGGGTCCCACAATTTACAACAGAGATGGATCTCGTGTGTGTATATATATGTATAATATATATATATGTATAATATATATATATATATATATATATATATATATATATATATATATATATATATATATATGTCGTGCCGAATATGTAAAACTGGTCAATTAGCAAGAACTCATTTAAAATTAAGTCCTTTCTGAAATTTTTTCTTATACGTTTAAAGATATATATTTTTTCATTAATGTTAATGTAAAAATTTTTAAATTTGGTCCAAAAGAATCTTAGAAAACTTACCTAACCTTATTATAACAAGAGCAATTTATTTTAGCCTAACCCAACTAATTATATTTTAGATTTGCTTTCAATAATTTAATACTAAACAAACCCAGTGAAATAAATTTTTTTCGTTAGGTTCAGAATGATTTTGGCGAAATTGTTGCATACACAAATTTTCACTTGTCCTATATGGCAAGATAAGTGTTGCTATTTAAGCCAAGATGGCAAGTTCTGCCTATACAGCACGACATAAACAATATGTATACATAATATATATATATAATATATGTAATAAATATATAATACATATATAATATATATATATAATATATATAATATAATATATACATATAATATATATATATATGTCGTGCCGTATAGGCAGAACTTGCCATCTTGGCTTAAATAGCAACGATCATCTTGCCATATAGGACAGGTGAAAATTTGTGTACGCAATAATTTCGCCAAAATCATTTTGAACTTAACGAAAAAAATATATTTGATTGTGTTTGTTTAGTACTAAATTATTGTAAACGTATTTAAAATATATTTAGTTGGCTTAGGCTAAAATAAATTGCTCTTGTTATAATAAGGTTAGGTAAGTTTTCTAAGATTCTTTTGGTGCAAAATTAAAAACTTTTACATTAACATTAATGAAAAAAATACATCTTTAAACGTATAAGAGAAAATTTTAGAAAGGACTTAATTTTAAATGAGTTCTTGCTAATTGACCAGTTTTACATATTCGGCACGACATATATATATATATATATATATATATATATATATATATATATATATATATATATATATATATATATATATATATATATATTATTATGCGTACATGCACAATGTATAGACATGCATTCACAGACACATTTTCATACAAAGAAAGATCCATATTTTTCAATTGACATCCCTCGCCAAGCTATCAAAAGCATTTACTCCTTAAAAATCAAAGGAAAATATTTATTTTCATTATGTCAAGAGCATTCACTACCCCGGAGCTGTGACTCGACCCCTGCAACGATAACTAGGCGAGTACACACCATTCATTCCTATCTAACACGCTCACGCACGGTTGCTGGAAGTCTAAGCCTCTCGAGAGAACTTCAGTCCCTCTCTTATGGAAAAAATGTAGTTGATAAGATTATACAAGTTGAATAATTTGTAATCCATGTTCCGATGTTTTTCAAAGTATAAAAATGTTACATTTAGTGTTTGTCATATCTGAATGAAGATACATAAACTTTTACTTAATGAACATTAGTAACTCTGTTGCCTGTTGGACGGAGGTTCGAGTATCCACAATTTGCTCTGCATAATAAATATGGCGCCTCTCGTGTTTTTGATAATAAGGTTGCAATAGCGGGGCTGATGTAGAGACGTGTGTGTGTATATATGTATATATATGTAATGTTGGGCCAAACAGATAAAACTTGCAATTCGGCTCTTCATACCTAATGTGGAAAATACTGTATATATTTTCCGGAAATACGGTAATTTATAGGTAAATAGATGGCCTATACTGTATTTAATAATATTTGTCATAGAAAACGGAAAGCCTGCGGCTGGGCAGGGGACTCGCCATCTTGATTTTGAATTTTGTACAAACGTTGGTGTAATGGGAAGAATTTTTCGTGCTCTAGAGGTTAAAATTGTGTTGACACCTCTCAAATAGGAGGCGAAATTGGTGGATGTGCATTCCTGCATAACTTGAGATATCAGACAACTGGACAAGACAGCTCCAGGAACCTCAGATAAGCTCTCTAGATTTGTGTGTAATTCTGGCCAGCATTATTTTCATAGATTTAGAGTGAGGTTTTCTGAGTATGATACACATTAATCTCCAGTCAAATTGGTGAGTGATATTAAGATATATTTTCCTTCTGTTATGTAATTGTGTATATATATAACCATTTATTATTTTTAATATACAGTCCACAAATATATATATTTACCAGTATTCCTGGTGTATGTATATTTCATTTAATTAATAGGTCTAGAGTAACTTGTGGTTATGACAGTGGTAGGTATCGAAGGGGGACATTTTTTTGCGACCTAGGTGTCCCAAATTCCTACTTGTCTATGTAACATTGATAAATAATAATTATCTTTATCATTTACTGTTATGTACATTATTAGTTACATTCAGATAAATGCAATTTTCCACACCTTATAAGACAAGCGAAAATGTGTATGATATAATTTCGAAAAAATTATTCTGAACCTAACGAAAAGCAATATACTTATTTCATTGTGGCTGTTTGTATTTAGTTGGATTAGGTTAAATTAAATTGAGTTTGTTATAATACGATTAAGTAAGTTTTCTAATGTTCTTTTGGCACAAAATTATTATTTTTTTACATTAACATAAATGAAAAAAGAATAAGTGTATAAGAGAAAATTTTAGAAAGGACTTAATTTTAAATGAGTTCTTGCTAATTGACCAGTTTTACTTATTCAGCGCACACACACACACACACACACACACACACACACACACAGACTACAAACCTCACTCAAGGAAAAAGATCTTGGGGTGAGTATAACACCAGGCACATCTCCTGAAGCGCACATCAACCAAATAACTGCTGCAGCATATGGGCGCCTGGCAAACCTCAGAACAGCATTCCGACATCTTAATAAGGAATCATTCAGGACCCTGTACACCGTGTACGTTAGGCCCATATTGGAGTATGCGGCACCAGTTTGGAACCCACACCTAGCCAAGCACGTGAAGAAACTGGAGAAAGTGCAAAGGTTTGCAACAAGACTAGTCCCAGAGCTAAGAGGTATGTCCTACGAGGAGAGGTTAAGGGAAATCAACCTGACGACACTGGAAGACAGGAGAGATAGGGGGGACATGATAACGACATACAAAATACTGAGAGGAATTGACAAGGTGGACAAAGACAGGATGTTCCAGAGATTGGACACAGTAACAAGGGGACACAGTTGGAAGCTGAAGACACAGATGAATCACAGGGATGTTAGGAAGTATTTCTTCAGCCAGAGTAGTCAGTAAGTGGAATAGTTTGGGAAGCGATGTAGTGGAGGCAGGATCCATACATAGCTTTAAGCAGAGGTATGATAAAGCTCACGGCTCAGGGAGAGTGACCTAGTAGCGATCAGTGAAGAGGCGGGGCCAGGAGCTCGGACTCGACCCCCGCAACCTCAACTAGGTGAGTACAACTAGGTGAGTACACATACATATATATATATATATATATATATATATATATATATATATATATATTATGCGTACATGCATAATGTATAGACATGCATTCACAGACACATTTTCATACAAAGAAAGATCCATATTTTTCAATTGACATCCCTCGCCAAGCTATCAAAAGCATTTACTCCATAAAAATCAAAGGAAAATATTTATTTTCATTATATCAAGAGCATTCACTACCCCGGAGCTGTGACTCGACCCCTGCAACGATAACTAGGCGAGTACACACACACTCTCTCTCTCTCTCTCTCTCTCTCATATTTTCGTTCTAAAATCTATGCTGTTCTCTGGTATGTTACATTTTCTACCAGTGCAAGACACGATCTTTATTTCATAGAAAATGTGAGATTAGAGAAAACGGCATTTCAAAGGAGAAGCTATAATATGCGACATTTTGAGTGAAGAACTCGATGGAATGTCGTTTCTTGACATGAACTAACTACATGAAGTTCATGTAGTTCTTCATTCGAATTATTAAACCTGAGGGAGTAATAGCTCCAGTATAATCCACGAAAGGCTAGCAGTGGCTAGCAGTGGGGTCTTTTTCAAATGGTACCCAACACTACGGCATAGTTGGAAACGTTGGGCATGATTCCTTAGACCCCTCTGTAGTTTCACCTAGCAGAAAGTAGGTACCTGGGTGTTAGTCGACTGTTGTGGGTCGCATACTGGGGGAATAAGATTAATTATAGAAACCAAATGGAAATAACACAGTTCTCGAAGACTTACTTTCTTGCGTTATCCTGGGTGACCAACTCTCCGAGTTAGTAAATCCGAGCAAATTTTATCGTAGCATATTTATCTAGTACGTAATTGCTAAGTGAACAAACAACTTTATTCTTATAAAGTGGAGTACAGTATACAATTGAAATTGGAGTAATTGACACGTATAGATTACTTTATAGAAAGCCTCTTGTTATGCATGGCATTCCTAACCAGCGTTAATATTAACTTATAACTAGTTATAGTGATTATTTCATTGCTTACTGCACCAGGAAAATCATAGGGAACGGATAGGCCTACACAGGACAATAAAAATGAGGTCAACTAGAAACTACAGTAAAGAAACACTGGTACATAGGCTACACAATTGTGACTGGACAGTGATAACAAGTTGTACGGACCTAAATGATGCCTGGGAAAAATTCAAAACAATGTTCACTGCCATCCATGATAATATTGCACCTGTGGGAAATAATTTCCCAAAATTTATGCTGTGTAAATAAACCTGATTAAAACATTACTATTATTCTGCTGAGTGCATTTTTAATGGAATCGACAGGGAAGCTCTGCGCCAGCGCTGACGAGCAGGGAGAGATGCCATTGTTTTTTTGGATATGTTACTGGCACTCTAATGTAATGTGCTTAATTTTCGTCGCTCTAGAGGTTATACTTTGTAAATTGTGAGTTCATTACCTCTGTAACTTGCTCAGCTATCAAAACTTTGGAGTCCAGTCCCTGGACCAATTATGTACCTCTGTAATCTTTTGACTACCGCCCACAGGATGGGTATGGGGTGCATAATAAACATATTAAACTAACTAAACTAGAGGTTATACTGGGCTTAAAACCTCTCAAATAGGAGCCGAAATTGTTGGATGTGCATTCCTGCATAACTTGAGCATTAAATAGATGTACAAGACAACTCCAGGAACCTCAGATAAGCTATCTAAATTATGTTTGTAATTCTGGCCAGTATTATCATCATAAATTTAGTTAGAGAGAGGTTCTGTACATGACTCACAGTAATCTCCAGACTAATTGGTTATGATTATAAATTCTCCTTCTGTTACATAAATGTGTATATGTAATCATTTATTATTTTTAATATACAGTCCACAAATTTATATTAAATTTTTACCAGAATTCCTGGTGATGTATATTTCATTTACAATTAATATAGGTCTAGAGCAGTTTGTGAAGAGATAGATGGTAGGTATCGAAGGGGGACATTTTTTTGCGACCTAGGTGTCCTAAAAATTCCTACTTGTCTATGTAGCATTGATAAATAATTATTATCTTTGTTACCATTTACTTGTATGTATCTAATTAGACACATCCAGGTAAATGTAGTTTACCACAATTTGGTTGCCTGTTGGTCCTTGATCGAACGGGATGTAATTAGTGACATCATTAATTAGTGAATTAATTACTTAATAATTATATGTGAAATGACAGGAGGAGGTGGATGTTAGGTCCACAAATTTACTTAATGTGTAGTGGATTATAATTATTACAATACTAAATTTTCTAAGCCAAAGCCTAGCTAGGATTTATATTAGTGTGCATAATATTAATTTTGCTAAGCCAGTTTCTGGCTAGGGTTTATATTAATGTGTATTTAAAATTTATATTATAATTTTCTTACATGTGCGATTGCTAAGCTCAAGTGTAGTAAAAATTATTAATGTGTATTTAAAGTTTATATTATAATTTTCTTACATGTAATTGCTAAGCTCAAGTAGCTAGGATTTATTCAAAGATAAGTTGTAACCTTTACCTTTATAAAGTGCATAATTAAGTAAATAATCAGTGATATTAATTAAGTTGAATTTAATACATTGCATCGTGGGTGAAAATGAGGAAATTAATGTAGAAGACAAACATATGGAATATGGAGCAAAAAAAAAAATCATCATTGCAGGCTAAAAAAGGTCATGTAACAAAAGCATAAAATAAGTGTTTGGAAGTAATGAATCAAGAAACTGTGAATACTGATGATTTAAAATTGTATTTAGATGCTTTAGGGAATAGATATGATTCATACAAATTATATTATAGCAAATATGAAGGAGATTTGTTAGTAAACTGCATAGATGAGACTGAAGTAGATCTTATGATTAATCAGTATTATGAATTAGAAGAAAATATTCTTTCTTGTAAAAGTCAGGCTTTGAATAAATTAAAATGAGTAAACCAGGCAGTTAATCTGCTCCAACAAATAAGATGTCTTTGTTACACAAATAACTTGCACATAAAAGAGAGAAGCTTACGACGACGTTTCGGTCCGACATGGACCATTTACAAAGTCACACTAACCAGAAGAGGAGCAGGACAGCTATATATAGGCAGGAAGAGGTGGTGGTAGTATTAGTAGTAGTACAAGAATGGTATATAATACCGACAAGATGAAATTAAGACACAAGCGCAACACCCGGGCATCCCTATCGTAGACGTTTCGCCATCCAATCAGTCACTGGATGGCGAAACATCCACAACAAAGACACCCAGACGCCGCACATGTGTCTTAATTTCATCAGTAGTAGTAGAAGAGGTAGTGGTAGAAGTGGGGAATAAGGAGGACGAGCCAGTCAAATAGAAAGGAAGGGGAGCACTGCAAGAGAGCTAGCTGCCCACAGAGGGAGAGCAAGCACACACAGGTGCGAGAAAGGGGAAGTGGTGAAATAAATGAAGAATGAACAGAAACATGAGACAGAAGAGAGAAAGACAACCCAGAGGAGAAAAAGGAAAGAGGAAAGGGGAAGAGGAAGAAGAAGAAAAAGAAAAAGAAAAAATGAGGAGTCAGGTTAAGCCACGGGTGTTCTGAAGTTTGGAGCATTTTACAATGTAGTGGGAGAGAAAGGCATCTACAGAGACGAAGCCAGGGCTAAGATTCATACAAGGAAAGTTGTGTATTAGAGAGGATTCAACTAGACAGCGACTGTTCAAGTTGGAAGTTGGGAAGACAGTTTTAGCAGAAGACCAGTCAATAGGATGGCTATGATCTCTGATGTGACAGAAAAGAGCATTGTTAGTGTCGGCAAGCCTAACACTAACACTCTTCGCACTAATCTCGTTCATACCTCTCCTCCATCCACGTCAGAGATCATAGTCATCCTATTGACTGGTCTTCTGCTAAAACTGTCTTCCCTACTTCCAACTCGAACAGTCGCCGTCTAGTTGAATCCTCTCTAGTACACAACTTTCCTTGCATGAACCTTAGCCCTGGCTTCGTCTCTGTAGATGCCTTCCTCTCCCACTACATTGTAAAATGCTCCAAACTTCAGAACACCCGTGACTTAACCTGGCTCCTCATTTTTTCTTTTTATTTTTCTTCTTCTCCCTCTTCCCCTTTCCTCTTTCCTTTTTCTCCTCTGGGTTGTCTTTCACTCTTCTGTCTCGTGTTTCTGTTCCTTCTTCATTTATTTCACCACTTCCCCTTTCTCGCACCTCTGTGCGCTTGCTCTCCCTCTGTGGGCACCTAGCTCTCTTGCAGTGCTCCCCTTCCTTTGTATTTGACTGGCTCGTCCTCCTTATTCCCCACTTCTACCACTACCACTACTACTACTACCTCTTCTACTACTACTACTACTACTACTACTACTACTACTACTACTACTACTGATGAAATTAAGACACATGTGCGGTGTCTGGGTGTCTTTGTTGTTGACGTTTCACCATCCAGTGGCTGGTTGGATGGTGAAACGTCTACTATAGGGATGCCCGAGTGTTGCGCATGTGTCTTAATTTCATCTTGTCGGTATTATATACCATTCTTGTACTACTAGTACTACTACTACTACTACTACCACCACCACCTCTTCCTGCCTATATATAGCCGTCCTGCTCCTCTTCTGGTTAGTTTAACTTTGTAAATGGTCCAAGTCGGACCGAAACGTCGTCGTAAGCTTCTCTCTTTTATGTGCGGGTTATTTGTGTATCGTTCCAGTCACGGTATTGTGCCTTTTTTTGTTATTTAAGATGTTTTTACCAAAACTCCCAGAATTATGGTTACCTGTATTTAATCCTAGAGAAAATTGGGAGGAGTTCTGTTCAAGTTTTAAAGCAGCTGTGCATGATAGGAGTGACCTAGCCTGTGTAACTAAATTATTTTACCTCAAAGGACAGATAAGAGGAGATGCTTACGTGCTCATATAAGCCTTTCCCATTGTAGATGATTCTTACAAAGAAGCAATTGACCTGTTGATGGTCACTTATGGTAATATAGAACAAAGGTTAGATCTAGTGAATATCATTGTTAATTTAAAATCTCAAGATCACACTTACAAAGGTTTACAGCAGTTTAGAGTTAAACTGGAGAGCACTCTCAAAACTTTAAGTAATAAATGTAATCTGAAGGAATCAGACTGGTTATTCAGTGCCATGGTACAGAATAAATTAAGCTGTAAAACACTTGAATGGTTCTCTAACAAATATCACGAAGGTTATTTTGGTCTGGAGGAAATAAGACTAGGTCTGCAAGAATTAATTGTTCAGTTGCAGACCAGCCAACCAACTCATTTTAAAGATGTAACACAAAATAACCCTGAGGTATCTGTCAAGTTTTACAAAGGGAAAAATTATCCCAATGTTAATCAAAATTCATTTCCTAAAAAAGTGTTGCATAGGTGCATATCAAGTAGCAGGAATCAGAAATAATGATTCTCCACAAGGTAAGAAGAATAAGTACTCTCCTAAGAGTAGCCTAGTTAATAAGAAACCAGTCAAAGAAAAGAGAGATTCTCTTCTGCAAGGGTACTCATTTTTCTAAGAATTTCAATGCATACAATTCATGGAATGATAAAGTTGAAAGATTTGAGGAACTTGACAGATATATCAGATGTCTAGGTAATCACAATGTAAAGGATTGTTATGCCAAATTAAACAACTGTTATCAATGTCACAAAGGAAGACACCATATAGTCATGTGTAAGGGTCTATATGATAATATTGATAATAATGATAATGTTGACAATCCTAACACAACAGTGGCTAATGTAAAAATTGCTGCTAATGTTAATAATGATGGTTTTGCTGAAGTAGCCTTACCTGTGTTACAGGTAAAAATTGATGATAAAAGGCATAAATCAAAAAATGTAACTGCATTATTAGACCAGGGAACATATCGTACTTTCATAACACGTAAATGTCTTGATGGTATGAAAGTACAGATGGGAGATCCTACAACTCTAAAATTATCAGGTTTTCTCTCGGATAAAAGGGCTCAATTGTATGACAATGTTTATGTAACTGTCAGGTTGGGCAATGAGAAAAAACGTGTTAATGCAGTAATTGTAGATAGACTCCCAGAGAAAATATCTACAGTAGGGCTTAGTAAAGCTACAGAAAGACTTTCACATAATGTAAATTTAGCACCTTCTGGTGTAAATGATGATTCTGTTGGCCCAATAAATATTTTGATAGGTAGTGACTATTATGCCTCATTTGTAAAGGGTATAGTAAAGAAATGTGGTGTCACCCTTTTAAAGACTGAAGGAGGCCATATATTGTATGGTAGGATTCCTCGTAATAATAATGCATGACTAGAGGAAGCTATAAATACTATAACTGTGTGTCTTACTCATGAAATCGTGGCCCAGTATAATTCTTCCATAGAGGATGGTGGTGAGCTAATGCATAAATTGTGGGAATTAGACAGCATTGGAATAAATGTAAATGAAGAAAGTCCAGGCGATTCTTCTACTCAGGAACAATACCTGAGAGATGTAAAATTTGAATCTGGACAATACTGGGTACGACTCCCGTGGAGACTGAACCATCCAGAATGGCCCACAAATTACAGAACTGCATATGGACAATTAAAGACTCAGCTCCGCGAACTGAGTAAGACACCAGAATTGTTGATTGCCGATAATGATATAATTACTGAACAATTAATTAATAAATTTATAGAAGAGGTACCTCCTGAACAATCCAAAATTTATGGTCACTATTTGCCACATCACGGAGTGAAGAAGGATTCTAAGGCCACTCCTCTGAGGATTGAGTTTAATTGTAGTGCCAGGAGTAACAAAAATGTACCTAGTTTAAATGACTCTTTGATGACAGGTCCGTCGTTGACGGAAAAGTTAAGAGATATTAAATTTCAGGGTGAAGAATTATGCCTTTACAGCTGACATTAGTAAAGCTTTCTAAGAGTGGGTTTACAAGAGGCTGACCGGGATTGTACCTGCTTCTTATGGCCTGAGAATCCTAATGACCCACTTAGCCCTCTGAAAACCTTTAGCTTAAGGAGCGTATTATTTGGTGCTACATCCAGTCCGTTCCTACTTCAAGCGACGATAAATGCACACCTTAAACATACGGGAAGTCTTTTGAGTAAAGTAATGAGCAAACAATTTTATGTGGACAATTTCCTGGGTGTGATGTCAACTGAAGAGGAACTGTTAATGACTTATGGAGAGGTTAATAAAATAATGCAAAGTGCAAATGTGCCTCTGAGGGAATGGAATAGTAATTCGTCCAAATTAAAGGACAAAATAAGTAAAGATTACTCTGGAGATGAAGTACTAAAATGTAGTAATGTATTGGGATTAACTTGGGATACTGAGAGAGATTTGTTAATGTTAAAACCTAATAATTACAGTATGCCCAATAATTTAACTAAGAGAGTCTTGCTTGCTGAAGTATCCAAATGTTTTGATCCCCTAGGCTTAGTGTCACCCCTTACTATAAGAGGGAAATTATTAATACAAGAGGCATGGAAGCATAAATGTGCTTGGGATGAAACTGCCTGAGGAATTCATTAACAGGTGGGACGAATTAATTGGTGATTATGAAAAAATTCCAATGTTGGAGTTCCCACGCCAGGTGGCCAATCCAGATGGGAAAAATATACTCTACATTTTTTGTGATGCTTCAAAATTGGCATATGGAGCAGTTGCTTACCTTCAATGTAATAGTGTTATTTCTCTTATGTCTAAGGCTAAAGTGTCTCCAATTAAATCATGTACCTTGCCTCAGTTGAAATTAGCAGCCATTTATGTAGGTGTCATATTAGCTAATTATATAAGAAATAAGTTGCAGGAGATAAATATTAGCGACACTGTAATTTCGTCTGATAATGAGGTATCCTTACAATGGATCAGTAATGGAAACAGTAAAATTGTGTACGTACAAAACAGTTGCTGAGATTAATCAGATACAAGAGAAGTATAATAGTTTGGGTCAGCATATGTTAACATCTAATCATATACCTGGTGAGGAGAATCCAGCTGATTTCTTGTCTTAAGGTTTACCTTATGCTAAATTTGTAAATGCTGTATCATAGTTTAAAGGACCGAGCTGGTTGGTAAATAAAGCTAATTGGCCTGTTCAAAAGGCGTATATTGCTCCTGTTGAAATTACTGTGACCACCGCTCCAATAGTTGTCCTTCCTTAGCCATTGATATAAATAGGTATTCTTTACCCAAACTTATCAATGTAACTAAGTTGGTGTTTAAATTTCTAAACAAGATGAATATCTCGTATAAGTTTTCACATCCTCTTGAATATTGGATAAAGAGGGTACAGGAAGAAATCTATGGAAATGAGATTAAATTGATGATGGAAAGAAAAATTGTGAAAGGTTCCATAATAGAGAAATTAGGGCTGTATTTAGAGAGCAATGTAATTAGGTGCAGAGGTAGGTTACAAAATGCTGAATTCGGTGATTATGCTAAACACCCTATCTTACTGCCCAAAACCCATCATCTAACAAATTTAATTGTTTTAAATGCCCATAAAAATGTAATGCATGATGGGGTACAAGATACCTTAAATTGTATTAGGAAAACTTTCAGGATTCCACAAGGACGACAAAGTGTAAAAAGGGTGATTAAGTCTTGTGTAATATGTAGCCGTGTGGATGCCAGATCCTATATGTACCCAGGTCCTCCACCATTGCCAAATAAGCAATTTGAGTCGTTTAGCAACGACCTCCGCCCGGCCGCAGTGTGGGAAATAATTTCCCAAAATTTATGCTGTGTAAATAAACCTGATTAATATGTTACTATTGTTCTGTTGAGTGCATTTTAAATAAGAGAATCGACAGAGAGGCAGATATAGTTCGTTTCCTAGAATGCTTTACCAAAGTTTGTTATATTTGACAGTTAAGTACTGTGACAATTTGGTAATTGACTTAAGACATTTTTAACATCTAGCGTAAGAGTTCAGTACATTAGTATCTGGGAATACTGAAGCAGAAGATACATTTATGTATGTGTGTTGATGTATATACTGGTGATCTACCTGGAGGGTATTCCGGGGATCAACGCCCCCGCGGCACGGTCCACGACCTGGCCTCCAGGTGGATCAGGGCCTGATCAACCAGGCTGTTACTGCTGGCCGCATGTAGTCCAACGTACGAACCACAGCCCGGCAGATCTGGCACCGTCTTAAAGTATCTGTCCAGTTCCCTCTTGAAGGCAACCAGTGATCTATTGGTAATTCCCCTTATGCATGGTGGGAGGCTGTTGAACAGTCTTGGGCCCCGGACACTTAGGGTGTTTTCTCTTAGTGTACCAATGGCTCCCTTACTTTTCATTGGAGGTATTTCGCACCGTCTGCCCGGTCTTTTACTTTTATATGGAGTGATTTCTGTGTGCAGATGCGGGACCATTCCTTCTAGGATTTTCTAAGTGTAGATTAAGATATATCTCTCTCGCCTGCATTTCAGCGAGTACAAGTCGAATGCTTCCAAGCGTTCCCAATGGTTGAGGTGTTTGATGGAACTAATATGTGCAACAAAGGTTCTCTGTACATTCTCTAGATCTGCAGTTTCACCTGCTTTGAACGGAGATGTTAATGTGCAGCAGTATTATAGCCTATTTTCATCCTATTATTTTCTTTGCAGCTGTGATCGTGGCACTGTTGTGATCCTTGAAAGTGAGACATTACCACTCCCAGATATTATCACTCCCAGGTCCCTCATATTTTGTTTGTCGCTCTATTGTATGATCAGAGTTTGTAGTATACTCAGTTCTAATTATCTCTTCCAGTTTTCGATAACGGAATAGTTGGAATTTGTCTTCAATGAACATCATATTGTTTTCCGTTGCCCATTGGAGAACTTGGTTTATGTCTTCTTGGAGGTTAACCGTGTCCTCAATAGATGACAGTCTCATGCAGATCCTGGTATCGTCTGCTAAGGAAATATAAACACACATGCAGTATAATGTGATCCTTTACTGACAACGTTTCGCCCACACAGTGTGCTTTTTCAAGTCACAAACAGATTTACCTGGGTGGAAAGTACGCGAGTATTTATAGTCACGTTCAGAATGCTGGGTCAGGTGGAGAATGCTGCATATGATGATCACTGAGTGGGGTTATAGAGTCTAAAATCTTGGGTAGCTTGGAAGGGAGATTGGATAAGTTTGTTAGGAGACCTTCTGCAGTGTTTCTCCATTCTTATGTTCTTATGTGTGATAGTGATGAAGTTTCTTGGCAAGTGGTTCAGCTATGTTATAGAAGCCATTATTCTGGTTGAAGTTGTCGGATATAGAGATACGCGATGATTCCAGGATTCTTCGATATTGAGTATTGTCTTCTCTGACTATAAGTCTTGAGTTTCTGTAATTTATTAAATGGTTGTGTGAATTACGGTGTTGTACACAGGCATTTCTTGTATTGTCAGACCTGCTTGCGTATTGGTGTTCTGAAATACGTGTTTGGAGGTCTCTTGATGTTTCGCCCACGTATAGTTTGCTGCAGTCATTACAAGAGATTATTTTTACCCTTGCAGAGGATGGAAGCTTGTCCTGTCTATCACTGGTAATGTCCTTGATGGTCGTGGTTGTGGAGGTAGATACTTGGAATGAGGTATTGGAAAAGATGTTGGAAACGTGTTTGGCAATGGAGTTGGTTACCTGGAGGTTACCTGGAGGTTATTCCGGGGATCAACGCCCCCGCGGCCCGGTCCATGACCAGGCCTCCCGATGGATCAGGGCCTGATCAACTAGGCTGTTACTGCTGGCCGCACGCAGTCCAACGTACGAGCCACAGCCTGGCTGATCCGGCACTGACTTTAGGTATCTGTCCAGCTCTGCCCGAACACTTATGGTGTTTTCCCTTAGTGTACCAATGGCGCCCCTACTTTTTATTGGGGGCATTTTGCATCGCCTGCCCAGTCTTTTACTTTCGTAGGGAGTGATTTCTGTGTGCAGATTTGGGACCATTCCCTCCAAGATTTTCCAAGTGTAGATTATGATATATCTCTCCCTCCTGCGTTCCAACGAGTACAAGTCAAGTGCTTCCAAGCGTTCCCAGTAGTTAAGGTGCTTGACAGAACTTATACGTGCAGTAAAGGATCTCTGTACACTCTCTAGATCTGCGATTTCACCTGCTTTGAATGGAGATGTTAATGTACAGCAGTATTCCAGCCTAGAGAGAACAAGTGATTTGAAAAGGATCATCATGGGCTTGGCATCTCTCGTTTTGAAAGTTCTCATTATCCATCCTATCATTTTCTTTGCACGTGCGATCGTGGCACTGTTGTGATCCTTGAAAGTGAGATCCTCAGACATTACTACTCCCAGGTCCCTTACATTATTTTTCCGCTCTATTGTATGGCCGGAGTCAGTATTATACTCTGTTCTAGTTATTATCTCCTCCAGTTTTCCATAACGAAGTAGTTGGAATTTGTCCTCATTGAACATCATATTGTTTACCGTTGCCCACTGGAAAACTTCGTCTGCAGTCTCTGATGAAGTGATGAGGATAGTGAAGTTTGGAAAATACTTGTTCATTTATAGTGCATTCTTCCTCAAGGAACTCATTGCTGCAGATTCTGAGTGCGCGCAGAAAAAAACCTATAATTACACCACGTTTAGTTTTGGAGTCGTGGTGAGAGTAGAAGTGGAGAAGATCGTTTTGGTTGGTGGGTTTTCGATAGACTTTAAAACGAAGTTCTTGGTCAGCTTTGCAGAGAAGAACATCAAGGAAAGGAAGAGTGTTGTCGACTTCAAGTGTGAACGGGATTGAGGGCTCGACCTGGTTGAGTTTGTCTTGGAGAGCTTGAACGTTGAAGCGTCTGGGAGTTATGAGGAGAATGTCGTCAACATAACGGAGCCAGGTGACAGACGAAGGAATAATGTTGGGGAAACGCTCGGTTTCCAGATGTTCCATGTATAGGTTCGCCAGGACGGCACTGAGTGGCGAACCCATGGGTAGTCCAAAAGTCTGCTGAAGGAGGCGATTTTCGAAAGAGAAACACTTAAAGCCAACACATAGTTCAACAAGGTCGATGAAATATCTGGCTGGAATTGGAAGATCAAGTGAAACGTTAATTTTCCGCAAACTAGGCCTTACCTAATGCCGAAGCTCTTTCAAACTGCCCTTTCTGCATCCAGGGGGCGTATAACAGAGCTTCGGCGGAATGTGAGAAATTTGTCAGTGGTCTCAATGCTCACACCCCACTTAGCCAGCCATGATTAGAATAGATTTTTGCCACCGAAGTGGCTAGTTTATTGTGCACCCCATATTCATCCTGTGGAGGGTAGCGCAAGAGCAATGGATACACAAAAAGCCTAGGAACTAGTCCCCAAAAGGATTAACAGGAGTACATTTTGATTTATGTCTACAGTTCACTTATCTGTTAAAGCAAATTTAGGAAATTGGCTTAATGTATATGGTATTTTATTTTCATTAAGATATCTTGACATGTCACATAGGTTATTATACTGTCTATTTCTACAGTCCTCAATAAGTGGACAATTAAGCACATAATGTTCAAGACAGTGACCATATGCCTGACCAAATAATTTGCATTTGGTTTGATCATTATCTATGTCTCTCCCAAACTGCCAGAAATACTTGTAACCAAGCTTAAGCCTGGTCACTACAAATTCAGTCAGTTTATTCACATTGCAAGTTGCTCCATAAACATATTTATCTATGTTCACGTTATGGGATATAAATATAATTAAGGGTAACAGGGCTGTTCAGCTGAACATAAATGGTATACAATACCGACAAGATGAAAAATTACACATACGTGCAAGATCTGGGTATCTTTATTTGTAGACTTTTCGCCATCCCGTGGCGAAAAGTCTACAAATAGATAAAGATACCCAGATCTTGCATATGTTTATAATTCTTCAGAACTGTTCAGATGGCTCACCCTCATCCCTTACATAGGGCGAATGAGTTAGTGCTTAGGCTGCTACATCTAGGTATAACAGTCTTCCCACTACCACACAGACGAAATTAACGGATAAATATTATTAACGGGAAAGACTGATTTGTTTTTATGCTCAGGAAGGAAGATGACTGTAACATTCCTTTCACTAACTTTGGATTCGAAATAGCACTTAGGGCACCTCCACGTCACATGGTGAGGATGGTATTACTTACCAAATACTCAAATTGCTATTTCGAGTTCCAGGTAATCCTTTACTTGAATTATACAACATTAGCTATATAACTCGGGAGCTACCTAAATCTTGGACCAAAAGCCTCATCACTTCCATTTCAAAGCCCAGTTACAAAATGCATTGTGCTCAGTCCCACCTTATTGAATATTCTAATTAATGCTTTACTTAATGCTATGCCTAGCCAGCTCAATCATTATATGATTAGCTTTGCTGATATAATGATTCACTCCACCAGATTCTCCAACAACTAAAACATCCTTAACCATGTACTAGCCTCGTCAGAACCTGAGGTTGATTATCTCTTCTGAGAAAACAGATTCTATACAGGCGTCCTCCTCGACAGAGAGACGCTGTCCGTAGGATCCAGTTGTATGATGGGTTTCTAATAGAATACATAACCAGATACAGATATCTAGGCTTTGAGGTCCCATTACTTGCACCTGTTGCAACAAGACATTGTTGCCAATACAAAGGCTGAGAGCACGTAGGGTTGTGCTAGGTTTTCATCCCAGGTATGGTGCCAATGTTAAAATTGTGAAAATGGTGTATTTTGCTTGTATTATGCTGCACCACTACTTGCTCTTGTGTCTGACTGAAAGCTTAGAAGGCAGGAAAAACTGTAGAACGAAGCAATGAGGATCATCCTAGGACACCCTCGTACTGCCAAAATTCTAAATATGCTGAAAGAACTTTATATTCCAAGCATCAGAGATCGTATCACTGAAAGAAATGTCCTCGCTGAGGGTCAGTATGCTCAGGCAAGTCCATCCAAACCCTTGCACAAAAGCGCTCGAAACTTTCCTCAGCACTGGTGAACACTCATCTAGATGGATCGTAAAAACTGAAACTGGCCTCCGCATGATCCAGATAATGATAAATGTCAAGTAAGGCAACAGCGGCACGTTCCCGCTCTGTGGGATATTAACCCATTCCAGACCACTATCGCCCCCTTTCCACCTATAAAACTCCTTAAATCCCAGCCTAACCTTCACCTTGGTTGGGATTTGAGAAGTCATCAATATATAAACAACAACAGGCCTAAGACTGATCCCTGTGGTACGCCACTTGTTACAGATCCCCACTCGGATTTAACCCCATTTATGGACACTGCTTCCTGTCTGTGAGCCATGACTCGATCCATGACAGCACTTTTACCTGAATGCCATGAGCTGCCACTTTCTTTAACAGTCTTTGGTGTGGAACTCTATAAAAAGCCTTACTAAAATCTAAGTAAATAATATCAAATTCTTTATCGTGATCAACAGCCTCAAAAGCTTTACTGAAGAAAGTTAATAAATTAGTTAGACAAGAACGGCCTCTCGTGAATCCATGCTGAGTATCATTAATCAGATTATGCTTATACATTTGGCTTCTTATAATCTCATCTATAATTGACTCTAGCAATTTGCATACAATTAAGGTCAGGCTTATTGGGCGGTAATTTGACGGTAATGACTTATCCCCTGATTTAAAAACAGGAATTACATTAGCCATCTTCCACATATCAGAAACTATACCCGTTTGAACAGATAAATTAAAAATATTAGTTAATGGTTCACAAAGTTCCATTTTACATTCCTTAAGAACCCTTGAAAAAAAGCTCATCAGGTCCCGGCGACTTATTTTGCTTCAGTCTCTGTTTCATAACCATTTCACTAGTGACTGTGATGTTACATAATTTATCTTCTTCAGGCCCACTATAAGAATTAATTACTGGGATATTGTTAGTGTCTTCCTGTGTAAAAACCGAGAGAAAATAATTATATAAAACTGAGCACATTTCATTCTCTTCGTCAGTAAGATGCCCATACTTATTTTTAAGGGGACCTATCTTACCTCGAACTTTTGTTCTATACACCTGGAAAAAACTTTTTGGGTTAGTTTTCGAATCCCTGGCAACTTTAATTTCGTAGTCCCGTTTAGCTTTTCTTATCCCCTTTTTAACGACCCTCTTAATGTCAATATACCTAGTATAATAGAAGTCCTCAGGTTGTTCTTCAACTCTGTATATCCTTGGTTAGGCCTCATTTAGACTATGCTGCTCAGTTCTGGTCACCGTATTACAGAATGGATATAAATGCTCTGGAAAACGTACAGAGGAGGATGACCCCATGTATCAGAAATCTTCCATATGAGGATAGACTGAGATCCCTGAATCTGCACTCTCTCGAAAGGCGTAGAATTAGGGGGGATATGATCGAGGTGTATAAATGGAAGACAGGAATAAATAAAGGGGATGTAAATAGCGTAATGAAAAATTCCAGACAAGACAGGACTCGCAGGTATGGTTTCAAGTTGGAAAAATTCAGATTCAGAAAAGATATAGGAAAGCACTGGTTTGGTAATAGAGTCGTGGATGAGCAAAACAAACTCACGAGTACAGTTATTGAGGCTAAAACGTTGTGTAGTTTTAAAAATAGGTTAGATAAATACATGAGTGGGTGTGAGTTGGAGGTGACCAGACTGGGTGGGTCATTGGGTTAATCCGGGGGGTCATTGGGTTAATCCGGGGGGGAAGGGACATGGACCTGTTCCGCATGGGTCAGTAGGCCTGTTGCAGTGTTCCTTCTTTCTTATGTTCTTAGGTACTGATTCAAAAGATGTCTCTCACCTCTTTTGATACGCCTATAAATTCCTTTCGTATGCCCTAAAAGATATTTGAGCCTATTATTCATCCATTTTGGATCATTTCTGCTTGATCTAATTTCTTTATACGGGATAAATGTTCTTTGGTCAGCATGTATAGTGTTCAGAAAACTGTCATATTGATAGCTCTCTTCGTTACCCCAGTCGACAGATAAGTGTTCTCTAAGCCCATCGTAATCTGCTATGCGAAAATCTGAAACTGTTAATGAGTTACCCCTACTATCATACTTCCATTCAATGCTAAATATAATTGATTTGTGGTCGCTAGCACCAAGTTCCTCTGAAATTTCTAAATTATTAACAAGGGATTCATTGTTTGCCAGAACCAAGTCAAGCAGGTTATTTCCCCTTGTAGGTTCTGTCACAAAATGCTTCATAAACAATCCTGAACTACTACTAAGAAGTCGTTTGATTCTAAATTCCCAGTCAAGAAATTCCAATCAATATGACTAAAGTTAGTCTCCTAGAATTACTATGTTATCGTGCCTTGTGGCCTTAACAATTCCCTCCCATAGTCTTCCTTGGTCCCTATCTACGTTTGGGGGACAGTATATTACACCTAAAATCAATTTTTTTTGTCCCTCTGAAAATTCTATCCAAACAGACTCAGTATGGGTTTCAGACTTTATACCTGTTTTTATGAAGCAGTTGAAGCGATCTCGGAAATAAAGTGCCACCCCACTCCCCTTCCCGATACTTCTGTCTACTTGGAGCAATTTAAAACCTTGTATGTGACATTCAGAAGGCATGTCCCGATTTTTCGTATTGAGCCACGTCTCAGTTAAGGCAAATACATCAATGTTACGTGCACTAACAACTAGTCTCAACTCGTCCATCTTATTCCTAGCACTATAACTATTTGTGTAATATACATTTATTTACCTTCCCTTCTCTTTTTTCTTCCTGCTGATTTCTGTTCCTCCACTATGCCTGTTACTCTCCTTATCACCTAATGCCATTGGCTTTCCTAAAGTTCATCAATAACTCTTCCTCATTCTGCCTTTAACTGGTTTCCTTAAAACTCACACTATCGCTACACTCAGAATTCATTGATTTTCCACGAAAACCCATGCCACTATCTATTTCTAGTTTAAAGACCTAACTGCTCCCTCAACTGCGTTAGCCAGTGCTCCAACCCCAAACCTAGATAAGTGAACCCCATCCCTGGCATACATGTCATTTCTGCCATAGAAGAGGTCCCAGTTGTCAATGAATGTTACTGCATTTTCCTTACAGTATTTGTCCAGCCAACAATTGACACCAATTGCCCTGGACAACCATTCATTTCCAACTCCTCTCTTTGGCAAAATACCACATATGACAGGCTTCCCACCCTTCCTCCTAATTATCTCTATTGCTGACCTATACCTGCTAATCAGGTCCTCACTCCTGCGTCTGCCAACATCGTTGCCAACAATATCCTTCATCCCAGCCCCAAGAAAACACACACTCTTCCTCCTACTCCTATCCTTCAAGCAGAATGCCCTATCCATGTACCTAATCTGGCTATCCCCAACAACAACAATGTTTTTACCTTCCTTTGCGTCGTCCATCGTGATGCTCCCAGTAGCCGACTCACATTTGTCAGGTAGCATTACACCTTCACTTGTGGAATTCGTCAAGACGTTCTCGATGGTTTTCGTTGGGGTTTCTAGGGATGTCTCACTCACGTCAGCCAATGCTTCCTTGGTGATCGTTGTGACATTCCCAGAAGAACACCCACATTCGTCAGGTAGCACCGAAAATGGGTTGGAAGTTTCCACAGTAGTCTTCTGGGTCCTCGTTGTTTCTGCCTCTCCAACAGTCTTCTTAATCCTCAGCTTGGTTCCATGTTGCCCGGCCACTGACCAAGCTCCTCTCTTAACCTGGGGACTCACAACAGGATTACTTCGACTCCGCTTGTTCTCCTCCGTTAATCGCTGTATCTTCTGCTTAGCAACCCTAAGCTCTTCTTTCAGCTGCTGGTAAAGTTGCTCAAGAGAGGGCATCCTGGTTCAGATTCACAGAGAGCACACAAACAGGTCTTCACAGAGCTAAGTACACGTCACCACTGAGTCGATGTGGTTAGTCCATCAATCTGGCACTTCGGACACCCCACTAAATACTGAAGATCTGCTGCGGAGTGCACGGTCTGCAGTGCTGCTGATCATGCCGATACATCCTGCAGTCTTCCCCATTCTTGTCTCAATTGCAATGAATCTCATCTTTCCTTTTCACGCTGTTGTCTAGTCTATCGTAATGAACGAGAAATCCGTTATCTTAAAGAGAGTGAAGGCCTTACTCCATGGCTGTCTCTCGGCTCCACCTTCAGAGAAATCTTCCTCGTGTTCCTTATTCTCGAGTAGCTAGGAGACCTGCAGCCTTGATGGTCCTCCTGCCTACCATCTCCTTTGCTATCATTTCTTCCAGGGTCACCCCCATTTCTAATTCTGAAACTCCTACCTCCATACCTCTTCCTACTTCTTCATCTCGCTCGCTAGTTTCTCAGTCTGCAAGACCTTGCAAGCCTACACCTTCTTCTCGCCTATCACCTGTGAAGTTGAATCTATCTTCTACATAGGTGCCTAGTTCTCACCCCCTTTCTAACTCTCGCACGAAGGTGGAGGTTCACCCCCCCCCCTCCTCGTGCAGTCCCTTCTCCTGTTCCCCTTCCATAGTTACCATCCAATCTCCTTCCTCTCCTCTGCCACTGCAGGACTCTTCTGCCCCCATCAGCCCATCTCTCCAGATTCACACTCCCTGCCCCTCTCAGACTTCTTTGGTTACCTCCATCTCACCTATCTCTGAAATCATGGTATCGGCATCTTCCTTATCCGCTGAAACACTTGACACTATCTCCAACTATATTGTGGAGATGAAACTTTTAATGGACACTGAAGTGCCAACTTCTATCCCTTCTTTTTCTCGACCTCGCAACAGTCTTTTCCTCCACAGCATTCTGATTCCTCCTTGCTTACATGCTTACCGTTGCCCCCACACATCGACTTCAGTGACCCTAATAGCCCATAGAGTTTATCGCTTCTTCTTGTTAGCATACCTGTCTTTGTAAATAATGACTTATTTACAATGGATTACTCGTGGCCTCAAGGGTAATTGGGGAGAGCTCCAAGTGTTGCTCTCCCAGTTTTCCCCAATATGTGCCGAGTTACAAAAGCCCAAAACTCGTTTAACTGTTATTCGTCCCGTTACGACCTATGTGCTGTTACATTCTTCTGATCCCTTTCCTGATGAATCATTTAATGAGTGCATTTCTTGTGTGCATTGGTATACCATATCAACAAGTTTTTCTTCCTTCTCTGCTGCATTATACTGCAACTCGTATTTATTTGCACAGATGGTATACAGTTTGCTAACTATATCTTTCCCCCTCCCGTGCATTCTGTATTTCGGATATTGCGTTTTTGATCTCTTCTTTTCCGCTACCCATCTTGTTAGGTGATTTTAAAGTTCACCATCATCTGTGGGGAGGGTCCCACTGATTCGTCGTGATCAGTTGCAGACTCTTTTTGCTTCTCATTCGCTTCATTTTTTTAAATATGGATGCTCCTACCCATTTCGACTTGCACTTAGTTTCTTGCATTGACCTTTCTATCTGTTCCTCGTCATTTGCACTTGATTACACTTGGTCTGCTCTCCTGGATTTACACGACAGTGATCACCTTCCTATTCGACTTACTTCTACTGCATATTCCCGACTGCCTCGTAGCCCTCGTTGGCAATTTGCACGAACGAATTGGGACTTATACTCTCATCTTACCGTTTATTTATGAGGACCCTCTGCCATCCTCTATGATGAACTAATGCACCACTTTTCTACCTTAGTTTTGACTGTGGCATCACGTTCTATTCCTCAAACCTAAGGCAGGCATTCTCTCACATGCGTGCCTTACCTTTGAAACGTGCTGCGTGGGGTCGTTTTCGATATAATCGGACCTCAGATCGTCTTATGGATTTTAAGCGGGCATGGGCAGTTGCTCGCCGTGTAAACGCGATGCTAAACTCACTTGTTGGCAAGACTGTGTGTCCACCATTACCTCGTCTTTCCCTATGTGTGCAGTTTGGAAGAAGGTACGGAAGTTGTGTGGCAAGTACACTCCAGACCCAGCTCCCATTTTGCGGGTTGTTGGTGTTAGTCTTGGGGAACCTCTTGAAGTTGCCACGGAACTGGGGAACCATCTTGTCCGTGTCTCCCTAGGGCTTCACCTTTGTCCCTCATTTCTTGGTTATAAGTCTACCAAGGCGCAATTGCACTTGGATTTCTCCTGTAATGGAATGGAGCCATATAATGTACCTTTCACTCTCTTAGAGTTAGAGTCCACACTTTCCATCTGCCAGTCATCGGCAGCTGGGCCTTATGATATTCATATCAGTATGCTACAACATCTACATTCTACTGTCCATACAGCCCTTTTGTGCCTTTTCAATCTTATTTAAACATGAGGGGTTTGATACCTCTCACTATCATCCCATTGCTCTGACCAATGTAGTCTGCAGGGTGATGAAACGATTGGTGAATAGACGTCTAATATGGTATTTGGAGATTCAGAAGTCTTTCTCTTCACCAATATGGCTTTCACAAGGGCCGCTAACTTTGGACCCCTTGCTCCACTTAGATACGTATGTGCAAAATGCCTTTGCTAACAAACACTTCGTCCTAGCAGAATCGAATCGAAGACGACGAGAGCTGTCGTAAGATGGGAAGGAAGAAGGATAAGGAAGGATGGAAATAACTGGAAAAGGATGGGAAGGAGGGGAAGAGTAATCAAGGCAAGTGGCCCAACCACTTTGGGACATGTGGTACCGAAGTACTGGAGGCGTAGATGGAGATGTATTTCAGAAACACTGACGAAGACGATGTAGAAGGCAACAGGAACTCAGCAGGTGCTGGCTGCATCTTGCTGGATGGATGATTACTGTAACTTGAATGATGATAGGCGGCTGCAGGCGACAGGGAAGGAACTCATCGTTGATTGGTCAGTTCATAGAGGTTTGGTGGTTACCTGGAGTCACGGCGTTGTTTTACGATTCAGTTCCGTTTTCAAGACTTTTAAAACGTTGTAGAGGGAGCAAATTTATACGTGACAGCAAGTGTTTTTGGCTGGAATCTTCTGCTTCTAGTTGGTCTACAATGGCCTTTAGAATAGTAGAAAGTTCAATTGTACGAAGAGTTCCAGCTGAGCAGGAAGAATCGATGGTAAACTTGACTTTCTTTTCGATGAGGTGAGAATAAAGTTCAGGAAGCAGCATGTCTTGATGATATTTTTCTGTAGTGTAGAAGTTGATTTCATTCCATGAAGTATGTTTTTTATTATCTTCATCGTTATCATGTCGAGAGTTTTGAGATGATGATTTTTTTGCTGTTTTTTCTGTCTTGTTAGGTAGTGTTGAAGGTGGAAGTGAATATTCGTTGTCATCTTCAGTAGACGAATAGAAAGATGTTTCTGGTTGCAAGGCTTCTGATTGGTTGGTTTCAATGAGGAGTGGTGGCTGTGAAGGCTTCTCATTGGACGTTGTTGGAGTGACGTCACTAGTTGTTGGTGGTGTTGGATCTGCTACATCCGAGGTTGTGACTAAATCTTTGGTGAATTTGAGAATTTCTTCAGAAGGTGGCGATGCTGGAAATGAGAATGATGGCATGTTATTTAATGCAAATAACTCGTTGATGGTATAGTTAAAAGATCCAGGTACAGCCATGTTCTGCATGTGAGCATATAGTAGACAATAGTGGATCTTCGTTACGTCACATGTTGGAGGAGTGATGGTGGTGGTGGTGGTGGAGGCGGGTTGAGTAGATGCTTGAAGTAATTTTTTTTGTCTGCTTGCAACTTTGCAGTTGCGGCATACGTTGGTGTGTTGTTGGTAGATTTTTTCTTTGTTGCATCTTGTTGTTTCTTCATAATATCCTTTCTTGTAGGACATTTTGCTGCCAATGTATGGTGATCATTACTTTTACAGTTTAAACACGCTGGTTGTGTTGGAGCAGCTGCGGTACAGGAACTGAAGGTGCGTCCCTCACTACCACATGTAGTGCAGAACTTCTTGTCTTTCACTGGACATGCTTTGGTGGTGTGAAGATAAGAACATAAGAACATAAGAATGGAGGAACACTGCAGAAGGCCTACTGGCCCATGCGAGGCAGGTCCTTATCAAAACGACTACTACCTAAAGCTTCCCTAGAAATAACTCCCGTACCCAATGACACCAATCAAACCCAGCCCCTCCCACTCATATATTTGTCTAGTCTCTTCTTAAAGCTACCCAAGGTCCTAGTCTCTATCATCCCACTGGGAAGACTGTTCCACGCATCTGCAACTCTGTTAGAAAACCAGTACTTACCTATGTCCTTTCTAAATCTAAATTTATCCAACTTAAATCCATTATTCCTGGTTCTTACCTGGTTCGACACCCTCAGTACTTTATTAATATCTCCTTTGTTTATGCCCGTCATCCATTTATACACTTCAATGATATCTCCCCTCATTCTACGCCTCTCCAGAGAGTGGAGATTTAAGGCTTTGAGTCTATCTTCATACGGGAGGTTCCTTACACAGTAAATCATTTTAGTCATTCTTCTCTGTATGTTCTCTAATGAGTCTATATCCATCCTGTAGTAAGGGGACCAAAACTGAGCAGCATAATCTAAATGAGGCCTCATTAGTGATGTATAGAGCTGTAAAATAACTTTTGGACTTATGTTACTTATACTTCTTGAGATAAATCCAAGTAATCTGTTGGCCTTGTTGCGCACACTAAGGCACTGCTGTCTTGGCTTTAGATTTCTGCTTACCATGACTCCCAAGTCTTTTTCACATTCTGTATGATCAAGCTCTATTTCACCTAGATTATAGCTTCGAGGGTTATTTTTATTACCAAGGGCAAGTACCTTACACTTATCCACATTGAACTTCATCTGCCATTTTTCAGACCAAGACATTAATTTGTCCAAATCGTCCTGGAGTTCATTGATATCCTCCTCAGAGTGAATTATACGGCCTATCTTTGTATCATCAGCAAATTTACTCATGTCACTCGTAATCCCTTCATCAAGGTCATTAATGTAAAACTGATCCTTGTGGAACGCCACTAGTGACTAATCCCCATTCAGATTTCACTCCATTAATGGTAACTCTCTGCTTTCTATTGGTAAGCCATGCCTCAATCCATGCTAGAACTTTACCTCCTATACCATGAGCTGCCACTTTTCTTAAGAGTCTCTTGTGAGGTACTCTATCGAAGGCTTTACTAAAATCCAAATAAACAATATCATATTCCTTATCACTGTCAACTGCCTCAAATGTTCTATTGAAGAACGTCAGTAAGTTCGTCAGGCAGGAACGACCTCTCGTGAATCCATGCTGAGATTCATTTATCAAGTTATGCTCTTCAAGGTGACTTCTGATAATGTCAGCTATAATTGATTCTAATAACTTGCCCACTATAGATATCAGGCTTATTGGACGGTAATTTGAAGGAGTGGACTTATCCCCTGATTTGAATATAGGAACCACATTAGCCATCTTCCACAACTCTGGCACAACACCGGTAAGGATGGACGCATTGAATACACTCGTTAATGGCTGACTAAGCTCCATCTTGCATTCCTTAAGTACCCTGGAAAACAACTCATCGGGTCCCGGGGTCTTATTTTGTTTCAGTTTGTCTATCTGTTTAATAACCATGTCCCTCGTGACAGTAATATTAGTTAACTTAAATTCATCAGGAACTAAATAATTGTTAATTACTGGAATCTCATTTACATCTTCCTGTGTAAGAACTGACAAAAAATAGTCATTAAATAAGGAACACATTTCCAGTTCATTATCCGTCAGCTGTCCATTCCCAGTTTTCAGAGGTCCTACTTTTTCCTTCACCTTCGTCCTATACACTTGAAAGAACCCCTTTGAATTAGTCTTTGATTCATTAGCAACTCTAATTTCATAGTCACGTTCAGCCTTTCTAATCGCCTTTTTTACTTCTCTTTTATGCTGAACATATTGGTCAGTAAGGTTAACTTCTCCTCTTCTGATGCGCCTATAAATTCCCCTTTTCTCCCCTAATAGATGCTTTAGCCTCCTGTTAACCCATTTGGGATCGTTATTATTAGACCTAATTTCTCTCTGGGGAATGTATATACTCTGGGCACTGTGTACATTATTAAGAAAACAATCATAAAAGCAGATCCCTTCATATTCATAAGTATGATTATCGTCGATAAAATCATTAGCTAGATAACCCCAATCAACATTAGACAGATGTTCCCTAAGTCCATTATAATCGGCAGAACGAAAATCAGGGATTTTTACTGTATTATCATTATTCTTGCATTCCCAATTAATGCTAAAAGTGATGGATTTGTGATCAGTTGCGCCAAGCTCTTCAGTGATCTCCAGATTATTCACGAGTGTTTCCTTATTTGACAAGACTAGGTCTAGCAAATTATTACCCCTGGTAGGCTCAGTTACACTCTGTTTCAGAAAACAGTCCTGAACTGTTTCCATAAAGTCACTGGACTCTAGATTACCTGTCAAAGAATTCCAGTCAATTTGTCTAAAGTTAAAGTCCCCTACTATGACTATGTTACTGTGTCCAGAAGCTCTAACAATTTCGTCCCAAAGAAGTCTCCCTCTATCGTGATCCAAGCCTGGAGGTCGGTATATTACACCTAGAACTAGTTTTTCTTGACCCTCCACGATCTCTACCCAAACAGACTCTGTTACTGCTCCATCTATTTTTATACCTGTTTTTATGCAACAATTAATATTTTCTCGAACATACAATGCAACTCCTCCCCCCTTCCCATTACATCTATCCACATTGAACAACTTAAATCCCTGAATATTACACTCGGCAGTCATATCCCGACTCTTTCAATCATACCACGTTTCAGTTAATGCAATGATATCAAAGTTCCCAGCACATGCTACCAAACGTAGTTCATTAATTTTATTTCGTGCACTTCGACTGTTAGCATAAAATACCATCATACGTTTTTTCTTCTGCACATTTTTCCTATTCATCTTTGTTTTTACACAATTTCTGAAATTATCATTACCCAGAGTTACTCCATGACAGTTACTATTAAGATTCTTAATATCAGAGCATAAGTCAATATATCCATACTCATTATTTATCATTTCTAAACCCATACCTCTAACTAATCCTAGTTTAAAGTCCTAACAACCCCCTCAACTGAGTTAGCAAAAAAACCCACACCTGCCCTGGATAAGTGAACCCCATCCCTGGCATACATGTCATTTCGGCCATAGAAGTTGTCCCAGTTGTCAATGAATGGTACTGCATTATCCTTGCAGTGTTTATCCAGCCAACAATTAATACCAATTGCTCTGGACAACCATTCATTACCAACACCTCTTCTTGGCAAAATGCCACATATAACAGGGCGCCCCCCCCTTCTTCCTAATTATGTCTATAGCTGTCCTGAACTTTCTAACTAAATCCTCACTTCTATGCTTGCCTACATCATTGCCTCCAGCACTGAGGCAAATAATAGGATTGATCCCATTACCGTTCATGATGTTGTCAAGCCGGCTAACAATGTCCTCCATCCCAGCCCCAGGAAAGCATACCTTCTGTCTCCTACTCCTGTCCTTCAAGCAGAATGCCCTATCCATGTATCTAACCTGGCTATCCCCAACAACAACAATAATATTCTTACCTTCCTTGTTGTCGTTCATCGTGACGATTCCAGCAATATTGGATGTAGTGGTATCTCTCTGCTTCGATGTAGGTGGGACTGATGTAATAGTAGACAGCAAGACCTTCGTTCAGAGCAGTGGCAGCCATCTTCACGTCGGTAAAGGTGACCTTGAGCATAGACGATGCTTTCGGGATTTTGGTAATGCTATCAAAAGTAGCCCAAGTATTTTGCGTTTCAATGACTTGAGTTCAGCAATTGATTGAGAAGTCAGAATCTTGTCCAGTTTTTTAGGAATACTGATTTTCTTGCCCTGAGGGCAGGAGAGGATGTAACAGTAAATCCTTGAGCAGTAAGAGGAGTGGTGGCTTCTGTGGTGAGTAACTTCTCTGCTTCAGCATCATCGTGACATACAACAATGAATGTTTCTTTCAGTGACAAAATAGTGTTGAATTTTGCATGCAGTGCTCCCTGCACAACAGTTGCAAGAACAATCTTCATTGAATCATCAACGGTACCGCTTTTTGGCTTGATCTTTACACGATTTGCGTAGCTCATCGTGCAAGTCAAGGCGAAGACGACGCTGGTAAAGGTTCCCCTCCCCAACGGGGATCGTAGGGAGACTGAGTAAGTAAGGAGAGCTGCTATGACCTGCCGAGGCGAAAGTCAAGAGCAGAATCCTTGGTTCTGTGTCGCCCGGGTCTGTGTTTTTTTTTTATTTTATTTTATTTTTATTTTATTTTGAGAAGGCATATGACACACCATGGAGCTATAACATTTTAGCCCAAGCCCACTCTTCACGCCTCTGGGGTAATCTGTCAACTTTTCTTACTGCTTTCTTATCTGACAGCCATTCTCGTGTCCGAGTTGGCGCCTCACTTTCCTCAGACTTTGTTCAGGCCAAGGGAGTCCCACAAGGTTGTGTCCTAAGCACTACCCTTTTACTCATCTCTGCCTGTCTTGGCGGCCGTTGGCAACAACGGTGGTCGGACATGCACCATAACAAATTACACTCTATTAAACCGCTTTTAAGTTTGTGATCATCTTACCACCGTTGCTGTACTCGGAAGACTGCACTCTCCCGTCTCCGTATTGGCCATAATCGAATTACCCATGAGTATCTCATGGACCGACACCCTATTCCTCTTTGTGAGGTTTGTCAGGTCCCTAGTTTTGTTCTTCACTTTCTTGTAGATTGCCCGGTTTACCAGCGAGCTCGTAGGATTTACCTCCAACGTCGCCGTCGCCCTACCACTCTTACCTTATCTTCCCTTCTTGGAGACGGCGCTGCCTTTGACTTAAAATCACTTTTTGACTTTTTGTCAGCAACTGCTTTGCTATACGAACTTGAACACATGCCCTTAGCGTCCCTTCCACCCTTTTTTTTCCCCTCACCTCTTATCTCCTCTCCACCTAGCTCTTCATAGCCCCAGCCCTATTTCTTGCCCTGCAGCGCTGTATGACCTTTGTCGGCTTAGCGCTTTCTTTCATTATAATAAATACTAATTTGTTGGAATGCGATCAAATTCATGTATTCAGAAACAACTCACTCAGAAATGTTCATGCAATGGCAAAGTTTTTATCTACAATGGTATATTACAAACCATTCTGGAAAAATTCCCTGACTTTGCTCACTGTAAATAACGCTGCTGAGTGTGATAGTTACTAGCTGTCAAAAGGGCTTGTCATTCAACACTTAGCCTTTTTTGCACTCTCATAATTGTGGTTTCACGGATCGACTCATAGCTCCTGGCCCCGCCTCTTCAATGGTCGCCATTACACCACTCCCTCCCTGCTCCGTGAACTTGATCGTACCTCTCCCTAAAGCTTTGTATGGATTTTGCCTCCACTACCCTACTTTCCAGACTATTCCACTTCCTGACAACTCTGAAGAAATACTTCCTAACATCCCTGTGATTTATCTGAATCTTAAATTTTCAACTGTGACCCCTTGTTGCTGTGTCCCATCTCTGGACCATCCTGTCTCTGTCCACATTGACAATTCTCAGTATTTTGTGTGTCGTTATCATATCCTCCCTCTTCTGTCCTCCAGTGTCGTCAGTGTGATTTCCCCTTAATATCTCCTCAAAGGACATGCCCCTTAGCTCTGGGACTAGGGTTGTTGCAAACCTTTGCACTTTTTTTAATTTCCTTAAGTGCTTGGCTAGCTGTGAGATTCCAAACTGGTACTGCATACTTCAATATTGGCCTGACATAAACGCAGTGCAGGGCCTTGAAGGATTACTTAGTGACATGTAGGAATGATGTTCTTAGGCTTACTAGGCGCCCATATGCTGCAGCAGTTATTTGGATGATGTGCGCCTCAGGAGATGTGCCCGGTGTTGTATTCACCGCAAGATCCTTTTACTTGAGTGAGATTGGTAGTCTCTGGCACCCTAGACTTGACTCTGTCTGAGGTCTTCTTTGCCCTAACCCAATCTTCATGACTTTGCACTTGGTGAGATTGCACTCCAGGAGCCATACAACCTACGAAAGCAAAAGACTTGGCAGGCGATGCAACATATCCCTAGTGTCCGGGGTCCAAGACTGTCCAACGGCCTCCCACTAGCCATAAGCGGAATTACCAATAGACACCTGGTTGTCTTCAAGAAGGGGCTGAACAGATACCTAAAGTCAGTGCCGGATCAGCCGGGCTGTGGTTCGTACGTTGGACTACGTGCGGCTAGAAATAACAGACTTATTGATCAGACCTTGATCGACCAGGAGGACTGGTCATGGACCGGGCCGCGCGGGCGTTGATCCCCGGAATACCCTCCAGGTAGACTCCAGGTAGACAGTCCACCTGTCATATAACTCCAGTAGGTTTGTGACACAGGATTTCCCGTCCCTGAAACCGTGCTGGTTGTCGTTGATAAGGTCATTCCTTTCTAGGTGCTCCACCACTCTTCTGACAATCTTCTCTATGACCTAGCATACTACACATGTCAGACACTGGTCTGTAGTTTAATGCCTCATGTCTGTCTCTTTTTTTTAAAAAACTGGGACTACATTTGCTGTCTTCTATACTTCAGGTAGTCGCCCTGTTTCGATGGATGTGTTGAAGATTGTTGTTACTGGCAAACAAAGCGCCTCTGCTCCCTCTCTCAGGACCCATCGCCTTTTGAGGTATCTATGTCGCTTAGCAGCCTCTTCACTTCTTCCCCGGTTGTATGTATTGTGTCCAACACTTGATGTACCCCACCTCTCCTTCTTTCTTGAGTCCCTTTTGTCTTATCTGTGAACACTTCTTTGACTCATGTCGAGCTCCTCACATACTTCTCGGTCGTTTCTTGTGATCTCCCATCCTTCCTTCCTCAGCCTGATTACTTGGTCCTTGACTTTTGTTTTCCTCCTGATTTGGCTGTACAACAGCTTCGGGTCAGATTTGGCTGTCGCTGCGATGTCATTTGCGTATTGTCGTTGGGCCTCCCTTCTTACCTATGCATATTCATTTCTGGCTCTACAACTGCTCTCCTTATTCTACTGCGTCCTTTGCCTTCTACACTTCTTTCATTCTCTAGCACACTTGGTTTTGGCCTCTCTATTGTTGTCACATATTCCATCATCTCATTTACTGACCTCATTACTAGTGCTCTGTCCCACTGAACCTAGTGCAGTGTGTGTGTGTGTGTGTGTGTGTGTGTGTGTGTGTGTGTGTGTGTGTGTGTGTGTGTGTGTGTGTGTGTGTGTGTGTGACCTAATTAATGTTTGCATAAATAACTCATTACAAATATGACCTGATATAAACATGTAAATAATTCATTACCTTCGTTCCATTGTAACTTATTCAACTATCAAAACTTTGCGGCCCAGTCCCTGGACCCATTATGTACCTCTGTAATCGTATGACTGCAGCCCACAGATAGGAATTGGGTACATAATAAAGATGTTACCCTAACAGTCAGTGGTAGTTTTATACGTGATAAAATTATTCACTGACATCTCAACGTGGAGCCTTAAAGAGAGATTTTGGGTGACTGTGATTTAGTGATGTTGGTAACACGAAATTTTCGTTAATGATCAGCTGTGTTATCAGTGATTATAGCTTTAGATGAGCTGTTATATTTGTCGTAATGTGAGAAGATGCAGATGTTTCAGTAATTCGCTTAGGATTATTTATTGAAGGAAATAGCAGACAATTATACTTGTTTAGGAACCCTGGTGGCTAAAGCTCTCGCCCCACACACGAGTATCCAGGTTCGATTCCCATCGAGGGTAGAAACATTGGGCATCTTTACACCGGATGTCTATGTTCACCATCAGTAAAATGGGAACCTGGGAGTTAGTCGACTGGTGTGGGTCGCATCCTGGGACAAAACTGACCTAATTTGCCCGAAATGCTCTGCATAACAAGCAGCTTTCTATAGAGTAGTATGTCATTGATGTCAGCTAGGCCTGTATACCTTGTACATGTACTTATAGAAATAAAGATATTATTATTATTATTATTATTATTATTATTATTATTGCGGGTCTTTCACATGAATGAGATTGATGTAAAATTCACTAGCACTTAAGTGATAGATGTTTAGTTATCTTTTATGGTTAAGTCTTGAAGATTAACCCTAAATGTGCCTGTGTTGGTATGTGGAGATCAGTAGACAGCTCCTGTTGCTAATGGGGTATTCACGCTCTTAGTTGTAAACTGAGAAAATAAGCATTGTCCATGTTCATGTCTGGTACTTGTAGAGTATATGCATTGCCTCTCATTAGTATCGTATTATTGCTGTCACCTCACTTTCCATCAGATCTGTGGTTATAACGGGCTGTATAAAAGGGTATATTTGTCGTAATTTAACCAGGATTATATTAGGTTAGCATTTAGTGACTCGAGGAATACTGTGATGTCATCATAGTGCTTACTTAGTGATATAGCACTGTAACTGAATACTAAAATACTGGTATTGTTACTGAAAACTGTTTGTCTAGTCGTGTAGCGGAAGGCGTCGGTCAGACGACCATAAGCTCCTGACCCGCGTCAGGAAACAAGTGTCCTGTTTCCTGACAAATCTTACCTAAACTAACTTAGTTATATAATTTTAGTTTTATTTTACTGGAAATCGATTTTTATAAAAGTCTGAGATGACACTTATCTCCGGATATATATTAACATTCATATGTAATTCTTGCATAAAAAAAAAAACAGTGGTAATAGCTTTGAAAAAAATCTAAGGATATATTGTAAAATAAAAAACAATGCAGCGTAAAAAAAGTAAAAGCAATTATATAATGGGCAGTACAGAAGTACATGATAAACAGATTTAGATTTGTTTTAGGTTTTGCAGCCGAAGTGGTTAGTTTATTGTGGACTACATATCATGGATGGTAGCGCATAATCATCTGGATACACAAAAGACCTAGGAACTAGGCACCAATATAGTCATCAGGAGGTAGATCGGCAGTTGACTTGCCTGCTGCCAACAAATTAAGGAAATTTGTTTAGTATGTTTGGTATCTTATTTTCATTAATAAGATATCTTGATATATCACATAAGTACTTATACGGTGTATATCTAAATTCCTCAATAAGTGGATAATAAAGTACATAGTGTTCACAGGGCTGGCCACATACTTTGGTTTGATCATCTGTGTGTGTACCAAATTGTTAAAAGCACTTGTAACCAAACCTAAGCTGGGCTGCAACATTAGTCAATCTGTTCAATTGCAAATTGCTCCATAGTCGTATTTATCTACATTCATGTTATAGTGGATGATAGATCTAGTCAGGCTTCTAACTTTATTTCTATAACGTGTCATTATTTACTTCTCTCGTAATATTATATATAATATATATATATATATATATATATATATATATATATATATATATATATATATATATATATATATATAAGAGAGAGAGAGAGAGAATGAAAAACAGCCAAAAATGTAATTGAATAAACCCAACAAATATTCCCCCCCAAAAAAGTATGCTTCAAGAAAAAAAAATATAATTATTATGATAGTCTCTTATAATTCTATATGAAGGAGTTACCCTTACTTTTGAGGTACATTGTTACCAATAGTAAGCCAGAAATTGTAAGTAATATGAGGTAGTAAAAATTCTTGAGAACTGGAGAACGTAGAATGATAAATACTGATAATCAAAAATATTTTTTTTATATGATAAAAATGAATTGCGGAACTGGTGGGTTAGAACCCATGGCAGGAGATTCCTAAAACTCACAGGCAACATTACGCTTTACAATACTTCAAATACTAAAAATAGGAGTTAGCTGCACTTACAAGGTATATGTTTACTAAATAGTAAGCTAGTAAATGCAGATAATGAGAGGTGGTAGAAAAACCTTGAGAAACGAAGAATGTAAAATAACAGATGCACTGAAAATAATGGAAAATATATTTATAAAATACAGATGAATAGTGAAAGAAAATTAAGAGTAGCGAATAGAATTTATTATCATAAGAAATAATGAAAAGCTTATGATTTAAAACAAATAATGAAAGACACTTTACGTAGTTTGTGGGTTGATAATGTGGATATATTAGGTTAGGTGAGGTTTGTCAGGAAACAGGACAATTGTTTCCTGACGCGGGTCTTAGTCACATGATGACCCACCGCTGTAGCTTTTGGTCATCTGATCGAGGCCTTACGCTGGATTACCTGTCCACCCCTTTAAAAATTATAGTTATGTATATAAAACCATTTTTTATGTATTATGGATATATGAATAGACAATTAGTTAAGAAAATACAATGAGAATTAAAAAAAACGTAAAATACTACATAATCAAAATAAGAAGCGAAGGATAATTAAGTAGGCTGCCATCAATATTATTTTGGTTAGTTCGTATTGTTTGAGATATTGAATGCACATTTAAAAAAGAAAGTGTCGTGATTAGTAGAAGAGCGTGCAGTATGAAAGGTAGTAATACAATTCTGATGATGTGAGAGTAGGTGACTATTTCTATAGTTTAATCGATTAGCATACTTTTGAATGTTTTATAAATATAGTCATCGAGTCTAGTCTGAATATATCAGGTAGTTACGGTTTAGGAATGTTTAAAACGAAACTTAATTGGTGATAAGGATGTCACTCAGTGTAACTCAGATATAGTGTGTTAACAAAGGGTTTCCAGAAATTTGCTTCTCTGAGGATAGTGCAAATTATTCCAGAATTTCCAGGAACTGCTGATAGACCTTCAATGCAATTTCTATTCCGTGCTCGTTAAAAAGACAATCACCGGCTTTTTGGCTCATGGAATAAATAATTATGAAGCATTTTTTATTGGGAGATGGGAGATTTTCATGCCTGGATGTCCAGACCTCGTTATTAATGATGTAATTATTTGTCAAAAGAGGTAAGGACGAGAAGTATTATCCCTGTTTCCATAGTTACTTTATTTATAATTTTCCATGCTAGTCTGAAAAAGGTTGATTTGTTTAACATGTTAATAAATTGTTCCTCTTCCTTTTGCGCATGCTTTTGTGTCCAGTTCCTTGCTCTTGTTAGTGCAGTTTGGTAATTCTTGATAATCACGGAAAGCTTCACTAATTCTTCTAGCTACAACCACTAAATTGCATGGTTGTGGCACATTGTGGTTCTCATGGTGAATGTGTTAACATTTAAAGAGGAAGATTTTCGTCTTCTCTTTCTTTTTCATTGATTTGTAAGCAAATTTTCATTTACAGTGACTAGGTTATCAATCCCTTATTACATACTTGAGATATCGTTATTCTTAAACATTACTATAGTTATTACTATGATCAAGATTCTTTCCCTTTTGCATTTAACTCTTTATGTTGTGGAAATATGATCAAGATTGATGGTTGAGTTTTGGGAAGTGGTAATATAAAAGGACATCAACTGTCACAGAGTTATGCATTGCATACGAGACATGAAAATCCGTCTCATTAAACAGCTCAGACAACTAGACACCTCTCACGCCTCTGGCTGGCTAACACCAAATAAAATTTGTCTTCACGAATTTGTGACACTTGTTGTAGCGAGTATATTCTCATTTATCTTTCTCCAAAAGTCTGTTCACTATTAGGTTTAACTTTTCACTGAGCCCTGTAAATAATTAATGGTGGTGGTGGGAATATATATTAAGCCAAACTATTCTACTGAAAACATTCATTCATCATTGCTGATTGGTCTTTGAGTGCGCTTAAACCTGGCTCAAAGCGCGGCCGGGTTCTGCAAGACCTTGGGAAAATATTAGTTCGTTATGCCTGGCCGCTCTCGAATTAATAGGTCCTGGGCTCCCTCGTAATAGTAGGTCCTTCGCTTCCTCATAATAAGTTCTGGGCTCTATCATGATCCCGGGTCTTGTCCGCATAATCATAGGCTCCGGACACAGAACAATAAATCTCGGACAATCATGAACATAGGTTTTGGACACGCTCATAACCATACATTCTGGGTACTCTAATGATCATAGATCCTGAGCACCTCCTAATATACTAAGGCATCTACATACTATACGGCTTTCCTACTTGCATACTATGATTGTGATACATTAATGCTGCGATATTTTGTCTAAATATCACAGATGTCTGTTACATTTTGTCTGTATTACATACTTCAACTCTCAGATCTTTTGGTTGTGCAATTCATTGTTTATGATATGAATAAGATGCTGTGTAGTCAGTCTTTCTATTCTCATTGTTGACTCGTTTAAGATTTTTTGGGGATAAAACTTTTTCTTCGAAAGCCCTGAGCACTTTGCCCATTGTGTCCAATTCGCGTAAGTATGTCTGTATATGCACTGAAATGATGAAAACCCAGAGGAGGTGAAAAAGAACATTAGAATACGTCATAATACACATGTTAACAATAATTCGTAATGAATAAGAGGCGAGACTAATAATAACATTAATATCTTTATTTACTACAAGTACACGTACAAGGTATACAGACCTAGCTGACTTCACTGACATACTACTATATAGAAAGTCTCTTGTTATGCTGAACATTTCGGGCAAATTAGGTCAGTGTCCCAGAATGTGACCCACACCAGTCGACTAACACCCAGGTACCCATTTCACTGATGGGTGAGCAAAGACAACAGGTGTAAAGAACTACGCCCATTGTTTCTACTTTGGCTGGGAATCGAACCCAGACCCTCGCCGTGTGAAGCGAGAGCTTTGGCCACCAGGCCACCAGAGCCCCTAAAAAACAACAGTCATCGGGATGAAAGAAATCTGAAATGACGACGCATTTCCTTCTGTCTCGGAAAAGAAAAACATTCTTTAATTTTCGCAGAAAGTGAAGCGGTAATTAGTACTTGCCCGGAGAGCACCTGGCTCCTGAGAAGCGTCTTGCATGATCTCTCTCTCTCTCTCTCTCTCTCTCTCTCTCTCTCTCTCTCTCTCTCTCTCTCTCTCTCTCTCTCTCTCTCTCTCTCTCTCTCTCTCTCTCTCTCTCTCTCTTAAACAGGGTTTGACAAGGTTAGGTTAAGGATCTCTAGCTTTTTTGACAAGCCCTCTTCAAGGGGGGACCCCCCTGTTTGTCTCCTTCCTCAGACCGAACCTAATTACCCCCCAATCCTCCCTTCCCTATCCCATCCTCCCCATCCTCCCCTTTTTCCTTTCCTCCTCCTCTTCCCCACCCCTCTCTTTTATCCTTCCTCTTTTTGGCCTTTGGGATTTTTCCCACAGGCACACTAGTTTCTAGGTAGGGGAAAAGGTACCGGGGTCCATCCCATTCTGTTGAGGTTCTTGGCGGTGGCGTAGTTTGCCGTGGAGTCTGGATCGCCTGGGGATATCCTGAACCCTCTCCGGTATCCCAGAGGGTGACTTTGGGTGTCTTTTGGGCGACGGGTGTATCTCTGGAAGCCACTTTTCGGATTCCGGGGATGGTGGCCGAAGGAGGTATGCTTTGTGGCAGATATCCGGCCACCCTCTCTTTTGCCCACCGAGGTAGCTCAGCAGATGTGAGGTTTGCTATCCTGGATTCCTGGTTTACTGGCTTGAAGAGTAGGGTATGGCATGGGTTCCATGCTGCATCTGCACTACTTGCGGTGCTGAGGTCCTCTTGGGCGCAGAGGGAGATTTCTGGCCCTTTCATTCCTCCTAGGAACTATTCCTCCCTAGTACCCCCTTTTTTTATTCTTTTTTTTATTTTTATTTTCTTTTCTTTTTTTTTCTTAAAAACAAAAGGAAGGAAGTAACCTAACCAAGGAGTTCTCGATCCATGACCCCACTAACCCTGGGCCCCTTCTAGTTACCGCACCCCATTCTGACCTCGCCTCGTCTTTTGACCACTCTTTGGACACACCTAAGACCCCTGTACCTCTTGCTGGTGCTGTTTCGTCACTCGCTTCAGGTGCCAGGGTGTCGACTGACTCCTTCGATTTGTCTGACCTTCGCTCTCCTTTGACTATGCTTATAGCCTCTCCCTCTACGGTGCGACAATTTTCGAATCGCCAGCCCATCCTGCGTCGGACCAACTCTGGTCCCACTTCTAAACGCCAACGACAATCTCCTGATGATGTTACTTCGTTACCTTCCCATTCTACTCGGAAAAGACCGACACGTCATGCACTCCCTCTCCATGCTCCGTTTCAGACCACACAATGGACTAAATTCTTTACTTTAAGACCGACTTCTTCTACTGCCTATCTTTCTGACCATAGTATTGGCAAAGGGCTCCTACGCCATGTTGGCAGAGATATTTCATTTCATGCTCTCAAAAGTGGTACTGTCCAGAATGCTACCCAAGCTCATGATCTTTCTCTCCTTTCTCATATCGATACTACTACTATCACTATTGAAAAACATCTTTCTCTCAATTCTTGTAGTGGTACTGTCATTCTGCCCCATACCATAGTCCAACAGAATTTCCAGACATGTGGCAACATTCTTGAACAGCTGGAACTCCAGGATCTCCCAATCCTTAAAGTAGATACTTATGTCCTTCCTGCCCACGGGTGGAGACGATACCCTTGCAATGTGGCTCGATTAACTTTCGACAGCCGTGAACTCCCCTCCTCTGTTTATGTAGCAGGACATCGGTTACAAGTTCGAAAGGTGATCCCTACACTGCAACAGTGAAGAAATTGCTGGCGATTTGGCCACCAAGCAAAATACTGCAGATCTATAGCCGAATGCCTCTTCAATGTCCTTGGGGTGGTGAAGAGGCTCTTGGTCTGAGGAATTAGACCTGTTGGTCTCCTTTCTCAGACTGAACCTAATTACCCTCCAATCCCCCCTTCCCTATCCCATCCTCCCCTTTTTCCTTTCCTCCTCCTCCTCCCTACCCCTCCCTTTTGCCCTTAGGGATTTTTCCCACAGGCACACTAGTTCATAGGTAGGGGGAAGGGTACCGGGGTCCATCCCATTCCATTGAGGTTCTTGGCAGTGGCGTAGTTTGCCGTGGGATCTGAATCACCTGGGGATGTCCCGGTCCCTCTCCGGTATCCCATAGGGTGGCTTTGGGTGTCTTTCAGGCGACGGGTGTATCTCTGGAAGCCACCTTTTGGATTCCGGGGTTGGTGGCCGAAGGAGGTACGCTTTGAGACGGATATTCGGCCGCCCTCTCTTTTGTCCACCGGGGTAGCTCAGCAGATGTGAGGTTGCTATCCCGGATTGCTGGTTTACTGGCATGAAGGGTAGGGTATGGCACAGGCTCCATGCTGCATCTGTGCTACTTGTGGTGCTGAGGTCCTCTTGGGCGCGGAGGGAGATTTCTGGCCCTTTAATTTCTCCTAGGAACTATCCCTTCCCGGTCCCCCCTTTTTTTATTTCTTTTTTTTTTTTCTTAAAAAGAAAGAAGTAACCTGACCATGGAGTCCCATATCCATGACCCCGCTACCCCCGGGCCCCTTATTGTTACCGCACCCCATTCTGACCTCGCCTCGTCTTTTGGCCACTCTTTGGACACTCCTAAGGACCCTGTACCTCTTGCTGGTGCTGTTTCCTCACCTGCTTCAGGTACCGGGGCTTCCACTGACTCCTTCAATTTGTCTGACCTCCGCTCTCCTTTGACTATGCTTCCGGCCTCTCCCTCTATGGTGCGATGATTTTCAAATCATCAGCCTGTCTCACGTCGGACCGACTCTGGTCCCACTTCTAAATACTAGCGACAATCTCCTGACGATGTTACTTCGTTACCTTGCCATTCTACTCGGAAAAGACCGACACGTCATGCACTCCCTCTCTACACTCAGTTTCGGACAACACAATGGACTAAATTCTTTACGACCGACTTCTTCTACTGTCTATCTTTCTGACCATAGTATTGGCAAAGTGCTCCTACGCCACATTGGTAGAGATATTTCCTTTCATGCTCTTAAGAGTGGTACGTGCATCATCACAGTCCAGAATTCTACCCAAGCTCATGACCTTTCTCTTCTTTCACATATCGATACTATTCCTATCACTATCGAAAAACATCATTCCCTCAATTCTTGTAGTGGTACTGTTATTCTGCCCCATACCATAGTCCAACAGAATTTCCAGACATGTGGCAATGACATTCTCGAACAGCCGGAACTCCAAGATCTCCCAATTCTCAAGGTAGACACTTATGTTCTTCCCGCCCGCAGGCGAAGACGATACCTTTGCAATGTGGCTCGTTTAACTTTTGACAGCCGTGAACTCTCATCCTCTGTTTATGTAGCAGGACATTGGTTACAAATTCGGAAGGTGATCCCTACCCTGAAGGAATTGCTGGCGATTTGGCTACCCAGCAAAATATTGCAGATCTATAGCCGAATGCCCAGTCTGTGGTGCCGATGACCATTCTAATACATCTTGCAGTCGACCTCCCTCTTGCCTTAATTGTCATGAGGCTCACCCTTCGTACTCTCGCCATTACCTGGTCTACTTAAATGAGCGGGAAATTCGTTGCCTCAAAGAGGCAGAAGGTCTCCCTTATGCTATGGCAGTTTCTCATCTCTGCCTCGAAGGGAAACTACCCTGTGTTTCTTATTCTCGTGTTTCAAAACGTCTTCCCCACTTCTGGGGTCCCATCTTCTGCAGCCTCCTCTGCGGTTGCCAGTCCCATAGTCACTCCTGTATCTAATTCTTTTGCTGTCCTGGGCTCAGACGTCCCTACTTCAACAGCTCAGTCTGTCCTCACTTCTTCGTGTTCTCCCTCACAAACCCCGGTATCGACAAGACCTCGTACGACACCACCTCCCAATCGTCCCTCTACTTCTCAGAGGTCCAACAAATCTCCTTTAACCCCTCCTTCCCTTCATCCACCTCCACATTTTACCTCCCTGGTCTCTGTACCTAGGTCTTCCCCTTTCACTGGCTCCGTTACAAGTGTGGAGGTTCATTCTCCTCCTCGTACTGTGCCTTCTTCCCCTGTCCCCTCCCAAGTTTCTTCCTCTTCTGCCACCTCCCAGGTTTCTGCCTCTTCTATCCTCTCCCACACTTCTCCAATTCCTTCCACCCTTTTGCCCTCCCCCTACCTTGGTACAGTCCATTACAGCTCCGATCTTTACTCAAACTCCTCCTCCTTCCATCTCCAATATTGTCTCCCTTACGACGTCTCTGAACTCCAAAACACTTTAAGCAATCTCTGAATATATTGCAGAGACTAAATCATCCATGGACACTGATCCACTATCTGTTCCTTCTCTTTCCTCTTCTTTCTTCACAGTGCACCGTTCCTTCGCTGCTTGAACGTTTTCTGCTGCCACCGCATTTGGACTTTTCTAACCCCTCTAGTCCGTAAGTACCCTTACCTGCGGATTTCTAGCATCTTTATCGTTGCCAATCATGGCCTGTTTACAGTGGAATATACGCGGTCTCAGGTAATCGGGGTGAGTTTCAGACATTGCTCTTCCAATTTTCCCCTGTTGGTGTTTGCTTACAAGAACCAAAATTACACTGCTGTTATCTATCCCATCTCAAGCTATAATTTATTGTATTCTTTGGATCCTTTTCCTGATGGGACCTTTCACGAAGGTGCCCTTTTTCTACATAATGATATTCCGTACCATCAGCTATTTGTTCGTACTTTGCTGCATTACACAGCAGCCCGTATCCACCTGCATAGGTGGTATACACTCTGTTCTTTGTATCTTCTTCTCGAGCATTATCTATTCCAGATATTGCCTTTCCTGTTTTGTCATTACCGCCACCACTTCTGTTACTTGGCGATTTTAATGCCCATCATTTCCTCTGGGGGTCTCACTGTGATTATCATGGCATTCAGCTAGAGGCTTTTCTTGCTTCCCACCCCCTCCATGTTTTAAATACAGGTACTCACACCCATTTTGATCCTCGTACTCATACTCTCTCTTGCATCGATCTCTCAGTCTGGTCTTCCTCCACTGCACTAGACTTCACCTGGTTTGTTCTCCCGGATTTACATGACAGCGATCATTTTCCAATCATTCTTACTTCCCCTTCATATTCACCACCTCTTCGTAACCCACGCTGGCAATTTGATCAGGCAAATTGGGACCTTTACTCACAACTGTTTTTAGTGAGGTTCCTTCTTCGTCCTCCATTGATGAGCTTTTACACCTCGTCCTCAGTTTTAACTGCAGCTTCTCATTCTATACCCCAAACCTCGGGCAGGCATTCTCAGAAATGCATGCCTTGGTGGTCTCCTGCTTGTGCTCGTGCAGTACGTTTGAAATGCGCTGCATGGGGCAGGTACCAGTGTAATAGAACCACTGAGAGGTTTCTTGATTTTAAGCAGAAGCGTGCGATCACTCGCCGCGTCATCCGTGACGCTAAACGCACTTGCTGGCGAGATTGTCTCCACCATCACCTCTGCTTCCTCTATGAGTGCAGTCTGGAAAAAAGTACAGAAACTGAGTGGTAAATATTCTCCTGACCCGGCTTCTGTTCTGCGGGTTGCCGGTGTTGACACAGCAAACCCTCTAGATGTTGCCATTGAAATTGGCAATCATCTGGTCTGTATTTCTCTGGGGCTCCATCGCTGCCCCTCGTTTCTTTCCTCAAAGTCTGCCAGAGACTTAGCACCCTTGGACTTTTCTTCTCTCAGAGAAGAACAGCATAATGTGCCTTTTACACTTCAAGAACTGGAGGCAACACACTCAGCTTGCCGATCATCGACAGCTGGGCCCGACGACATTCATATTCGTATGTTACAACATTTACATCGGTCAGCCCTTGCAGTCCTCTTACGCATTTTTCAATCTTATTTGATCACAAGGAGTTCTTCCAGAGCTGTGGAAATCTGCCATTGTTCTCCCTTTCCGCAAACCGAGTACTACGGGACATGAAGCCTCCCACTATCGTCCCATCTCTCTTACCAGTGCAGTTTGCAAAGTGATGGAACGTCTGGTAAACAGACGTTTAATGTGGTATTTAGAGACACACAACAGTCTCTCCACTCGTCAATATGGCTTTCGTAAGGGCCGTTCTACCATAGACCCCTTACTACGTTCGGATACGTATGTTTGTAATGCCTTTGCGAATAACCACTCAATTATTGCCATATTTTTGGACCTTGAGAAGGCATATGACACAACTTGGAGGTATAATGTTTTGGCTCAAGCCCACTCCTTAAGCCTCCGAGGCAATCTACCATCTTTCCTTAAGAACTTTTTAACTGACAGACATTTCCGTGATCGAGTCAATAATGTGCTCTCCCCGGACTTTGTCCAAGCTGAAGGTGTCCCTCAGGGATGTGTTCTGAGCACAACACTTTTTCTCCTTGCTATAAATGATTTGGCCTCTGTTCTTCCACCCAACATTTGGTCATCACTCTATGTAGATGACTTCGCTATTGCTTGTGCAGGCGCTGACTGTCACCTCATTACAGTTTCTCTCCAGCATGCAGTCGACTGTGTTTCCAATTGGGCCACCACGCATGGGTTTAAATTTTCCAGTACCAAAACTCGCCAAATTACTTTCACTACACGCTCTGTCATCTCCGATCATCCTTTGTACCTCTATGGCTCCCGTATCCCTGAACGTGATAGTCAGGTTTCTAGGCCTTCTCTTTGACCGTAGGTTATCCTGGAAACCCCACATTACCTCTCTAAAGGCAACTTGTCACAGCCGGCCGAACCTTCTTAAAACCCTTGCTCATCTTTCATGGGGAGCTGATCGTCGAACTCTCCTTCGGCTACATTCAGCCCTCATTTTATCGAAACTCGATTATGGTGACCAGATCTATTCAGCGGCTTCTCCTGCTACTCTCTCTAGCCTTAACCCCGTCCATCACCAAGGATTACGTTTATGCCTTGGTGCTTTTCGCTCTTTCCCTGTTGAGTGTCTCCATACAGAAGCGAATGTTCCATCCTTGTATGATCGCCGTGATGCCCATTGCCTTCGCAACTATGTGAGCTCTCACGATCTCCGCAATCCTTCCATTTATAGAATGGTCACTGATATTAGTAGACACTCTTTATTTGTTCGCCGCCCCTGTTTGCTCCGTCCCTTCTCTCTTTGCCTACATTCGCTCTTGTCTTCCCTTCAGTTACCGCCTTTATATGTTCATGTAGCATCTCACTTTTCCCTGTTCGGGTCTGTTCTTTCTCACTCCCTTGCTCGAAAGCCCAACTGCCTACGGTGGCTTCCCGCTCTCTTTTTCTTGACCACTTCCACTCTCATTCTCATGCCATCGCATTGTACACAGATTGCTCTAAATCTTCTGACGGCGTCGGATTCGCAGCAGTGTTTTCGTGTGAGGGTATTTACTATCTTCGGCTAGCATTTTTACTGCTGAATTGTATGCCATTCTTCCAGCACTTATTCGTATCGCATCTATGCCTGTGTCATCATTTGTGGTTGTCTCACTCCCTTAGTGCTCTACAGGCTATACGGAAATTTGATACACCTCACCCCCTAGTTCTCCGTATCCAACTTCGGCTACACCGCGTCTCTTCCAAGCATAAAGATATTGTTTTTTGTTGGGTCCTTGGTCATGTTGACGTACAGGGCAATGAACAGGCAGACACTGCTGCACGGTCAGCAGTACATGACCTACCAATTTCATATAGAGGTGTTCCATTTCTGGACTATTTTGCTGTAATAGCTACCCACCTTCACACCCATTGGCAACAGTGTTGGTCTGCTCTGCTCAATAACAAACTTTGTTCTATTAAACCGAGTATAGGTTACTGGCTGTCTTCTTGTCACCAGTGTCGAGGTTGGGAGACTACTCTCTCCCGCTTTTGCATTGGCCATACTCGTCTTACTCATGGATATCTCAGGAAGAGGCGCCCTGCTCCTCTGTGAGAATTGTCAGGTTCCATTATCGGTCAGCCACATTCTGTTAGACTGCCCACTTTATCAACGAGCACGCAGAATTTACCTCCAACGTCGTCTTCGCCCCGCTGCTCTCTCTTTACCTTCCCTTCTCGCTGATGGACCCACCTTTCATCCGGACTCTCTCATTGACTTTTTGACAACAACTGACTTACTCCACAAACTCTGATGATACCTTCAGCCCTTTCTACCTCAATCTCTTGCTACCCTCTACCCCCGCAGTATCCCCTGCCCCACTGTTTTCTGTAACCTACTAATCATCCCTTCCCCCTTCTGCCGCCCGATACCCTCGCTTCCTTCCCTACCCTGCAGCGCTGTATAGCCTTTGTGGCTTAGCGCTTCTTTTTTAGTATAATAATTTATTGACAAGCTATTTACTTTATTTACAAGGTAAGAGATGTTACCTACATCAGCTCATTTGAAAGCATTTTTATTGTTATGAAACATACAAGAAGGGAACATGATGAAGTTGGATTCATCTGTGGGCCAGCATTTTCATTTGGTCAACTGACTTTATCTTGTTGACATCATAATACTGTACGAATGTGCTCCAGACTCGAGTCATCTTGGGGATAAAGGATCTCAGATGAAGTGATGTTCTGTAGAAGGGTACAGCCAGAGTGAAGTTGCTGCTTTCTGCCCGTCTTGTGGTATAGAAGCTTGCTCCTCGCTGTCCTCGAAGTGGATCCAAGTGTGGTACTTTGACAAAGAAGGCCTTGTACATAACAGTAAGGCCACCCACATCCTTCCTGTATTGAAGGCTCTGCTGAAATGACAGATCTATCCCTTTCTCTCCCCCTTTCTCTCCCCCTCCTTTCCCTCTTCCCTGTCTCTTTCAAAAAAAAAAAAATCAAAGTATCTCTGACAGACTGAAGTCTCAGCGTTCCCATTAGCTCACTCCAGTAAAGCCCACAAGATCGTCTTATTACTAAAGTAATTTATATTTTGCACTAAGAGTGCCACACCTTCCAAGAGTCACCTCAGCTAAATTAATAAAAAATCTGTTAAAAACAAATGAAATAATAATGTTCAACCTCTGCATTCAGGAACTTTTAACCTCCAAACAAAAAATATCCTCCCCTGAAACAAAATATCAACAAAATCGCTCGTGCAAATGAATTTAAACAACATTGCGTGTTTTTGTCGCAATATAAATACCACTGGAAAATAAGTGTTCCCCCCAAAACACACACACACACACACACACACACACACACACACACACACACACACACACACACACACACCCTGAGGAGAGGTTTGTACACAAGGGTAACAGGAATAATGAAAAAGCCAGGATGAGCCCGTGGTTCACCCAGAAGTGTAATGAGGCCAAAACCAAGTGTGCTAGGGAATGGAAGAAGTATAGAAGGCAAAGGACCCAGGAGAATAAGGAGGCCCGTCATAGAGCCAAAAATGAATATGCGCAGGTAAGACGGGAGGCCCAAAGGCAATATGAGAATGACATAGCAACGAAAGTCAAATCTGACCCAAAACTATTGTGCAGCCACATCAGGAGGAATACAATACAAGGACCAGGTAATCAGGCTGAGGAAGGAAGGAGGGGAAGTCGCAAAAAACGACCGTGAAGTATGTGAGAAGCTCAACAGGAGATTCAAAGAAGTGTTCACAGAGGAGCCGGAAGGGCCTCCAGAAAGGCAGAGAGGTGGGGCACACCAAATGTTGAACACATTACATACAACCGAGGAAGAAGTGAAGAGACTGTTAAACAACCGAGACACCTCAAAGGCGATAGGCCCGGACATCTCTCCAAGGGTCTTGAGAGAGGGAGCAGAGGCACTTTGTGTACCACTAACAACTATCTTCAACACATCTATCGAAACAGGACGACTACCGGAGGTATGGAACACAGCAAATGTAATCCCATTTTTTTTAAAAAAGAAGACAGACACGAAGTATTGAACTACAGACCAGTGTTACTGACGTGTATAGTGTGCAAGGTCGTAGAGAAAATTATCAGGAGTAGAGTGGTGGAGCACCTAAGGTAATGAACTTATCAACAACAGACAGCATGGTTTCAGGGATGGGAAATCCTGCATCACAAACCTACTGGAGTTCCACGACAGGGTGACGGCAGTAAGACAAGAGAGAGAGAGGGGTGGGTAGATTGCATTTTCTAGGACTGTAAGAATGCGTTTGACACAGTTCCACACAAGAGATTAGTGCAGAAGCTGGAGGACCAGGCAGGGATAACAGGGAAGGCACTACAGTGGATCAGGGAATACCTGTCAGGAAGACAACAGCGAGTCATGGTACATGGCGAGGTGTCAGAGTGGGCGCCGGTAACGAGCGGGGTGCTACAAGGATCAGTCCTAGGACCGGTGCTGTTTCTGGTATTTGTGAACGACATGACGGAAGGAATAGACTCTGAAGTGTCGCTGTTTACAGATGATGTGAAGTTGATGAAAAGAATTCAGTCGGACGAAGACCAGCCAGAACTACAAAGAGATCTGGACAGGCTGCAGGCCTGGTCCAGAAACTAGCTCCTGGAGTTCAACCCCACCAAGTGCAAAGTCATGAAGATTGGGGAAGGGGAAAAAAGACCACAGACGGAGTACAGCCTAGGGGGCCAGAGCCTACAAACCTCACTCAAGGAAAAAGATTTTGGTGTGAGTATAACACCGGGAACATCTCCTGAGGCGCACATCAACCAAATAACTGCTGCAGCATATGGGCGCCTGGCAAACCTAAGTACAGCATTCCGACATCTAAATAAGGAGTCATTCAGGACCCTGTACACTGTGTACGTTAGGCCCATATTGGAATATGCAGCGCCAGTTTGGAACCCTCACCTAGCCAAGCATGTAAGGAAACTAGAGAAAGTGCAAAGGTTTGCAACAAGATTAGTCCCGGAGCTAAGGGGTATATCCTACGAGGAAAGGTGAAGGGAAATTGACCTGACGGCACTGGAAGATAGGAAAGATAGAGGGGTAACGACTTATAATATATTGAGAAGTATAGACAAGGTGGACAGAGACAGGATGTTCCAGAGATGGGACACAGCGACAAGGGGTCACAGTTGGAAGTTGAAGACTCAGATGAGCCACAGGGATGTTAGGAAGTATTTCTTGAGTCAGAGTCGTCAGGAAGTGAAATAGCCTGGGTAGTGATGTAGTGGAGGCAGGTTCCATACACAGCTTCAAGAAGAGGTATGATAAAGCTCACGTAGCGGGAAGAGTGACCGGGTAGCGGCCATTTGAAGAGGCGGGGCCAGGAGCTGTGAATCGACCCCTGCAATCACAATTAGGTGAGTACAACAACTAGGTGAGTACACGCACACACTCACTCGAACGTTCATACTTACGTACACACACGTGACATGACGCAAAGGATAGATTCAGATGAGCCCCTTTCTGCAGACGATGTGGAGTTAATACCGAAAATACAAACGGATGATGATCAAATAGGACTACAAAGGGATCTGGACAGGCTGCAAGCCTGTCCCAGCAACTGACTCCTGGAGTCCAATCTCGCCGAGTGCAAAGTCATGAAGACTGGAAAGGATTAAAGAAGACGGCAGACAGAGTACAGGCTAAGGGGGACGAAAGCTACAAATCTCACTCAAGGAAAAGGATCTTGGGGTGAGTATCATACCGGTCACATCTCCGGAGCCGCACATCAACCAAATATCTGCTGCAGCATATAGCGTTTCGACACCTGAGTAAGGAGTCATTCAAGACATTGTACACCGTGTACGTCAGGCCCATATTGGAGTACGCAGCAGCAACATGGAACCCCCACATGGTCAAGCACGTCACGAAATTAGAGAATGTGCAAAGGCTTGCAACTAGACAAGTCCCAGAGCTAAGGGGTATGTCCTACGAGGAGAGGTCAAGAGAAATCAACCTGACGACACTGGAGGACGGGTGAGATAGGGGGGATATGATAACGACATATAAAATACTGAGAGGAATTGACAGGGTGCATAGGGATAGAATGTTTCAGAGATGGGACACAGCAACAACGGGTCACAACTGGAAATTGAAAACTCAGATGAATCACATGGATGTTAGGAAGTATTTCTTCAGTCATAGAGTTGTCAGGAAGTGGAACAATCTGGAGAGTGAAGTAGTGGAAGCAGGATCCATACATAGCTTTAAGAAGAGTTACGATGAAACTCGTGGAGCAGGGAGAGAGTGGACCTAGTATCGACCAGCAAAGAGGAGGGGGCCAGGAGCCGTGAATGAACTCATACATCCACAAATAGGTGTGTACAAATAGATGAGTACACTTATAAACACGGGCACGCACACGCAAATGCTCATACATTCATACGTACTCACACGAAAACACGCACGCACTTGCACACATGCGCAAGTGTGTACACATGCACACTTGCACATGTGTACACACATGCTTAAATTTCCATTCGGCATAATTGATCCAGCTATGACGGGAGGGAACACCTGTGAAAATACGGTAATAAGGTTACGAGAGTGCTGTTGTTGTACTGTGGTGAACATTAATTGAGCGCGCAGCTGGGAGGATAAAGCCAACTCCTGCGTCTTGCAACTATAGCAACGGGAATTGTTCCAAACTGCTGTGCTTTCAGTGTACTTATTGATCACTTGTTGAATGAGCAAGCAGCAACTTCCCGGCTTGCCCTAACCAAGGGAGACGATGCCTTGATGCTGGTGAAGGGCTTCTGTAGCTCTTGACATCAATGTTGGGTACGTCAGAAGGGCGTGAAATAGCCTATGACATAACTGTTGGGAAAGTATGAAGGGCCTGGACTAAGACATTACCGCAAACTGAACTTTTACTGACAGCTTCAGACCTGCTGGATCGAAACCTTTTGAAGTTACCGTAGTTATCAAACCCTTATTGGAAACCTCGACGATATCCACATTGTCATACTGAGGCCTCTCAACTCAGGCTGAGAGATTTCAATTCCTCATATATGTGGTCCATCTGTGTGACTGAATATGTCGGTGGAAAGATGCTAAGCTTTCGTTCCTTCATTGTAATTCTCACAAAGAATACGGGACCTGTACCCTGTCAGTGTTCCCCATCTAAATATCTTTAGGAAATGGGCAGCCGCATACTAGGGATTTTCCAAGAAAGTGTCATAGGGAAAGATAGGAGCACAGTACGGGTGTTCCCACAGTGTAACTCGTATACAATAGGTTAGTGCCCAGCACCCTACACACACACACACTCTCTCTCTCTCTCTCTCTCTGATAGAGAGAGAAAGAGAGTGAGTGAGTTAAGTCCCACCATGCAACTCTCGTAGATAATAGGGTACATGCTCACTTCAGCAGAAATGAGGCATAGTGAAAAAGACGCATGTGTAACACCTGTGTTGGGGATTTTCACGAGAACACAATCTCGAATTAACCTTCCACCTACACTCGGGGAGAACTCGGGTTACTTTTACAACTTAAAGAAGTTGATGTATCCTGGAGGCTTGTTGGGACTTAAGGAACACTGGGTCGCAAACAATGTCCCTCCTTCGATGCCCACCGTCTTAAGCTTCCCCAGTAGCTCCGGGACCCTGGATTAGGAACATAAAGTTCCTGTATATTTATGATGAAAATTTACTCCAGTAAAATTGACTATTAAGTAGATTGTATATATTAAGAAGAATTTAAGTGGACTTGATTGATTTAAGTATTTTGTTTTGTCGACTAGGTTACAATTATTAATCACATTATTTCATATTAAAAGTATAAATTATGACACTTGCCAATTAATTATATTGGTGGTATATCCTAACGCCTCCCACAGGAATATTACATAGAAAATTGGTCAGTATCAAGTATCCTTGTTGTGTGGTTTTTAATAGACAGTGGGAGGCGAACCTTAATAAATGAAGAGTGCAGGCGGTAATAGACAATATGGCGTCTAATTCACAGTTCTCGCATCGCATTTTCTATCATCCAGTCACTAGGCTCATCCATTTCATTCTCTAATTAGACATTTACAGATGTGTGTCCTCTTCACTTACATTGTAGCATTGAATTATCCGATAGTATTACTAACGGACACTACAACATTAAAGAAACATTCACGAACCAGCTGGTTCATATACCTATTTCTAGGTGTATAATAGATTTTCCTTATCAGAATAATATAATTCCACTTTATTGTTACACTGTAAAGGGAAATTATAGGGAATATATTGGTTCCTTGTGAATTATCAACGTTTTAAAGTCAAATTAACATTGCACACCTACATTATTATATAAACATTAACCCTGTTAATTATTACATTTAAATCATAGGAAAATTAACAATTTTCCACTCCCTGGAGTATCTTTAATCTCAATTCACTTCGCCAACCCTTATACTGTAACTGATAAAAGTTACATTTTGAGATTATTTGAAGGTTATTACTGCTAATAGAATAAGGTATGTCAAAGAGAAAGTATTACCAACATATATAGATTAATTCACAACCTGTATTAAAACTAGATGTAATTAGATTTCTGCACGATCCGACGAAGATTTTCCCTGCAATCCACGACTCCGGTCCCAAGTACCTTAATGAACGCGATTGGAATAGTATAGATTGCGGCATATGTTGATAATGCTGTTCAATATTAGCGTTGAAAATCTGATTGGAATCTTAAGAGGCCTTCATTAGTCATCACATGGAAACTAATATCCAAATTCATACCTTTCAAAGAACTCAAGAAGATCAGTATTCTAAAATACGCAAGCACGTTAATTCTGAAGCTGCTCGGAAGTTGCATTATCAAGTCATCAACATGAAAGGGCTCAAGCTAATCAGACACAACACTCAAAAATTAATGCAGAAAAAACAGTATTTCAAATTTTACAGTGTCGTTCAAAAACAAAAACAAAAATAATTAGGACCTACACGAGACCAAGTCAAGTTAAATTTGTCTTAAGGTGAGATGAAAGCTTTATATACACGTACGCTTAATGTACATAATATATCAATTTTTAACAATCGTCTTAAGGGCACACAGACGTTACTGGCACATTATATGCACATAAAACATTAACCTTATCTAACCTAGAGTTAGCACTATATGACCCTTTTGGGTTTAGCGCTTATTTATGATTATGTTAATCTAACCTAGAGTAACCAAATAGTCTAACACTATCTCTTTTTTTTGATCAGAAGAGACATTGTTATTTCACAGAAACCAATTTGATTAATAAAATTGGCATACAACTTGCACAACTTAATATCAGGTAATACCTTCCTTTGAGGATAACACACCAGCAATAAATTAAAGCTGACTTGATGCATTTTGCAGTTATTGCAGAGACTCCAACAAAATTTGTGCCTACACAGCCTACACCCGTGCACCGTTCCATCAGTTTCATACGATGCAACAGCCATTTGAAGGTTGATGCAGTTCAGAATTGTTTTAATTTAACTTGGGGAAAACGATAAAACCGGAGTCACATAGCGCCTATGGGATGGAAAACGCTGAAATTCTATCCAAGATTGGGGAGGATTGGTGCAATTGTTTAGATCAAAACCCCCCTCACCAGCCTGATGGAAAAAAATAAATGTAAAATAATGCTGTACAATTTTGAGATTTAAAATGTCAAAATGGCATCTAGGCGTTACATTAAATTTATTAATCTAAGCAGGATACACCACTGTTCAAATTTTGAAGCTGATTAGAGAAGCCTGTCTTCAGTCACCACAAGGATGACTTGTGCACAAGTCACCCACACGAGTAAATATTCCCATGAATCTTGCCCAAAATACTTTACACCAGAGATGGAAATTTGAAACTCGTCGAATAAGACGTTTTCAAGTGATTAACAAAAATTTGTGAGAAAGCAAACGAAAAGGTTGCTGAGAATTTTCTGAAAAATACGAATCACTTCTTAGTAGATTTGACAAAACTATAAAAAAGAGAATTATTTTTACCACTTGCATTTAATTTAAAATAATATACAATCATGTGCAAAAAATTTTTATTTTTAAATCTAAATTTATTAAACTGGCAAAAAAAAAGACATGCTAAAATTAGCAAAAAAAAAAAAAAAAAATTACTCCCAGTTAAGAGAAACTAGCATTTTAATCGGCTTCAGACTCTAGTCTGAAGCCGATTAAAAGAAGCATTCTCTAGTTATTTTATGGAAAACAGTTAATAAAACTAACAAACTGAAATTTCCACAATGCAGAGTGACAAGCTATATTTTAATAACGACCACCATTGGTAGAAGTTGGAAACTCATCAAAAAAATATATTCTCCAGCAATTGTTCTGATCCCTAAAATTCCAGTTTTTTTTCTCTCTCTTTTTAACTTCCAGTAAAATTCCAAATTTACGCCTGTTCGGTCATATGGATGACGTACTTCAAAAATATTATGAAGGTGATCATAAAAAAAAATAGTTGTATAACAGAAATGAATATCACCACTAAGTTAAAATTGATTAAACTGGAACTAACGGCAGCCAGTAAAAGCGTGAGGCTTGTTATAGGAAACCACATCAGTGGTGAAAATTTGAAGCCAATCAGATGAGTCGTTCTCCTGTTATGACACGGATTTCAGCGATTCCAAGTTTAAGATTTCACTACTTCAACAAATTTGCCTGCACGCAAACTAAATTTAATAAGTACCATTCTGGCCTTATGATGCGTCAGCCATCAAAGACTGAAGACGTTCAGAAGACGTAAACTGAAATTTATTTAAGGTAACTTATCGGCAATAAAAATTTCACTATTTTACACAAAATGACTAAACAGGCATCAGCACATGTTAATTTCACTCACCGCCGTCTTAGAATTAGGAGGTATCTTGTTTGAGTGTTGGATGCGGCACTGCTGAAGATTTTAGAGGTTATCCAGCTGTTTCAGGATGCTGGGAACGGGTTAAACTTTAGTTATAAAGAACGTGAACGTCCAGTTGTTCCAAGAATGAATCTAGTCCTCGTTACAGAACACGGCCAATGAAAATCTGCAACTAATTGGATGAGGCGTTCTCGAGTTATGAGAGAAATAAAATGGAAAAGTTGGAGGTAGAAAAAAATCCCCATCGGGGATATTTATCAGTTATTACAGCATATTAACCTCTTCAAGGGGGCTCCTTGTTGAGGCAAAGAGGCTCTTGGTCAGGAATTGGACCTTTTGGTCTTCTTCCTCAGACCGAGCCTAATTACCCCCTAATCCTCCCTTCCCTATCCCATCTTCCCCATCCCCCTTTTTTACCTTTCCTCCCACCTCCCAACCCTCCCCTTTTCCCTGTCCATGTTTGTAGCCTCTGGGGTCCTCCCCTCCGGCATTACAGTTTCTAGGTAGGGGGAAGTGTGCCGGAGTTCATCCTGCTCCATGAGGTTGCTTGGGTGTGGTGTAGTTGTGGAATCTGGATTGTCTGGAGGCGCCCTGCTTCCTCTCTGGGCAGGGTGTCCTGCAGATGACGAGTGTATTTCCAGAGGCTGCCTGTCGGTTCTGGGAGGTGACAGCCGAAGGAGGTATGCTTTGTGGCTGATTTCCAACTGCCCTCTCTTTTATCTGTTGAGGTGGCTCGGTAGATGTGAGGTCGCTATCCCAGCATGTTGGTTTACTGGCATGAAGGGTAGGGTATGGCACTGGTTCCGTGCTGCATCTGCACTACTTGTGAGCTCGAGGTCCTCTCGGATGAGGGGGGGGGGTTACTTATCGTCCTTTCTTGCCTTTTAGTGACTGTCCCTCTTTTTTTCTTCTTTCCTTTCTTTTTTTATTTAAATAAAAAAGAAGTACCACAATCAGGAGTTCTTCATTCTGTGATAACTCTCCTCCTCATAGGCTCCTTTTAGTTCTTACATCCTGTTCTGACCCGGCTTCATTATACCCCTTTACCTTTTGCTGGTGATGCTTCATCACCTGCTCCAGGTGCTGGGGCTCCACCTGTTTGTGTTAGTGTCTCTACCTTTAACTATTCGTCCGGCTTCCCCGAATATGGTACGATGGTTTTTGGATCACCCATCTACCTCAGGTCGAGCCGCCCACAGTACTATGCCTAAACGTTCCAGACCATTTGCTGATGACAGTTCTTCTATGTCCACTCATCCCATCCAAAAACAACCTACGTGACACCCACTTCCTTTACACATCATGTTTACAAGTACGCAGTGGACAATTCTTTTCCCTGCAACCGACATCTCCAACTGATTATCTTTCTGACCATAGTATTGGTAGAGCTCTTGTACGACACGTTGGCCAAAATATATCCTTCCATACTCTTCGAAGCGGTGTGTGCCTGATTACAGTCCAGAATGCAGAACAAGCTCATGCTCGTTCCCATCTTACTTCCATTGATAACATTCCAATTACAGTTCACAAGCATGCTACTCTCAGTTCTTGCAGTGGTACGGTGGCTTTACCACACACCATTGTACAGTATGATTTTCTGTCTCTCAGTGATGATATTTTGGAACAATTAGCCTTTCTGGATCTCCCTATTCTCAAAGTGGATACATATGTCCTGCCTGCTTGTGGGCGTAGGTGCTTTTCCAGTAACATCGCCTGCTTAACATCTAACTGCTGTGAACTCCCGCAGGCCCTCGCCTACAGGTCCATAAAATAGTCCCTATTCCCCAACAGTGTCGAAATAGCTTGTGCTTCGGACACCCTGCCCAGTTCGCGGTGCCGCAGATCGTGCTGATACCTCTTGCAGTCTTCCCCCACTTGGCTCAATTGCAATGAGCTTCATCCATCTTTTTCCCACTGATGTCAGGTCTATATTAACGAAAGAGAAATCCACTGTCTTAAGGAGAGCAAATGCATTACTTATGTTAAGGCTGTCTCTCGGCTCTGCATTCAGGGGAATCTTCCCTGTGTCCCTTATTCTTGAGTAGCTAGGAGACCTCCATCCTTGGTGGTCCCCTTCCCCCACTTACCAGCTCCACCAGTGTCTTATCTTCAGGGGTCACCCCATCTCTAATTCTTTTGTGGTTTTACCCTCTGAAACCCCCACCTCTTTCCTAATCCTCCCTCTACTTCTTGCCCGCTAGTTTCTCAGTCCACAAGGCCTCGCATGCCTGCATCTTCTCCGTACCTATGGCCTGCAAAGTTAAACCTGTCCATAAACCCAAGTCTCTTCACATTCCTCCGGTGCTTACAATTCCCCAACAGTTTTTCTTTTCGGCCTCGGTGCCTGGATCTCACCCCCCTTTCTAACTCTCACATTAAGGTGGAGGTTCACCCCCTCGTGTGGTTTCCTCTTTTCCTGTGTCCCCCCAGACTTCTTCCCCAGTCCCCTTCCTGTCCTGTTCTACCGCAGGACTCTTCTATCCCCGCCAGTGCATCTCTCCAAGTTCATATTCCCCTCCCCTCTCAGACATCTTTGGTTCCGTCCATAGTCTCCCCAGTCTCTACTCGCTCTACCTCGCCTGTCTCTGAGATCGTGGTATCGGCATCTTCCTTATCCACTGAGACACTTGACACTATCTCCAACTATACTGCAAAGACGAAACCCTCGATGGGCACCAATATGCCTCCTTCTACCCCTTCTTGACTCAAAATCGTAATGACACGATTGCAAACAAACCATCCCACGGGCGGGGATAGAACCCGCGATCAGAGTGTCTCAAAACTCCAGACCATCGCATTAGCCACGACCCTCGCAGCAGTCTTTTCCTTCATAGCATTCTGATTCCTCCTTGCTTATGCACTTACCGTTGCCTCCACACATTGACTTCAATGACCCTAATAACCCATAGATTTTATCGATTCTTATTGTTGAGATATCTGTCTTTGTAAATAATGACTTATTTGCAATGGAATATTCGTGGCCTCAGGGGTAATCGAGGAGACTCCAAGTGTTACTCTCCCACTTTTCTCCAATATGTGTCGGGTTGCAAGGGCCCAAAATTTGTTCAGCTGTTATTTGTCCCATTTTGGGCTATGTACTGTTACATTCTTCTGATCTCTTTCCTGATGAATCATTTAACGAGTGCGCTTCTTGTGCGCATTGGTATACCATATCAACAAGTCTTCATTCGTTCTCTGCTGCATTATACTGCAGCTCATGTTTATTTGCACAGATAATAAACAGTTTGTTCTCTATATCATTCCACCTCCCGTGCATTCTGTATCTCGGACATTGCGTTCTTGATCTCTACCGCCGCCCATCTTGTTAGGTGATTGAATTCTCACCATCATCTGTGGGAAGGGTCCCACTGTGACTTGTGGTGATCATTTGGAGACTCTTTTTGCTTCTCATCCTCTTCATGTTTTAAATACGGGTGCTCCTACCCATGACTCTTGCACTCAGTCTCTCTTTTGCATTGATCTTTCTATCTGTTCTTCGACAATTGCACTTGATTACGCTTGGTCTGTTCCCCCTGGATTTACAGGACAGTGATCACTTTCGTATTCTTCTTACTTCTATGTATTGCCGACCACCTCGTAGCGCCCGTTGGCAATTTGGACGAGTGAATTGTGACTTATACTCTCATCTTACCACCTTTTGTGGGTCCCCTCTTTTGTCCTCTTGAGCTGGTGCACCAGTTTTCGACCTTAGTTTTGACTGCAGCATCACATTCTATTCCTCAAACCTCAGGCAGGCATTCTCAGACATGTGCGCCTTGGTGGTCTCCTGTGTGTGCCCATGCAGTGCATTTGAAATGTGCTGCCTGGGGCTGTTATCGATGTAATCGGACCTCAGATTGTCTTATGGATTTTAAGTGGGCAAGGGCAGTTGCTGGCCGTGTCATACTCGATGCTAAACACACTTATTGGCAAGACTACATGTCCACCATTACCTCATCTTGCCTTATGTGTGCGGTTTGGAAGAAGGTAAGGAATTTGTGTGGCAAGTACACTCCAGACCCAGCTCCCGTTTTGCAGGTTGCTCTTGTTAGTGTCGCAGAACCTCTTGAAGCTGCCATGGAAATTGGGAAATATCTTGTCCGTGTCTCCCAAGGGCTACACCTTTGGCTCTCATTTCTTCCGTCTCAGTCTACCAAGGCACAATTGCCCTTGGATTTCTCTTCTAATGGAATGGAGCCATATAATGTACCTTTCACTTTACTAGAGCTAGAGTACACGCTTTCCGCTTGCCAGTCATTGGCAGCTGGGCCTGATGATATTCATATCAGTATGCTACAACATCTGCAGTCTACAGCCCTTACAGTCTTTTTACATCTTTTCTATCTTTGGGTGTGAGGGGGTTCTCCCTCAATGGTAATCTACCATTGTACTACCGTTTCGCAAACCAGGCACCTCGGGGTTTGACACCCCTCACTATCGTCCCATTGCCCTGACCAGAATAGTCTGCAAGGTGATGGAACGCTCTACTTTGGACCCCTTGCTCTACTTAGATACGCATGTGCGAAATGCCTTTGCTAACAAACACTCCATCCTAGCGGTAATTTTTGATCTTGAGAAGGCATAGGATACCACTTGGAGGTATAACATTTTAGCACAAGCCCACTCCTTAGGCCTCTGCAGTAATCTACCAACTTTCGTACTGCTTTCATATCTGACAGACATTTTCGTGTACGTGTTGGCGCCTCACTTTCCTCAGACTTTGTTCAGGCTGAGGGTGTCCCAAAAGGTTGTCTTTAGCACTACCCTTTTTCTCTTGGCTATAAATGACCTACCTTCCGTTCTTCCATCGCATATTTGGTCATCACTTTGTGGATGACTTTGCTATAGCTCACGCAGGCACTGTCGCTTAGTAGCGGCCTCCCTTCAGGATGCGATTGACCAAGTTTCCCATTGGACCACTTCTCATGGATTTAAATTTTCTAGTACAAGAACCTATTTCATTACCTTCATTAGACATCCTCTTGTCCCAGATATTCCATTATATTTATATGGCTCTTTATATCGGTTGGCATGGAGACCTCACATTTCCTCTTTGAAGGCAGCTTGCCATGGTCAGCTGAATCTCCTTAAAAATTCTTTTGCATCGTTCATGGGGAGCAGATCGTCGAACTCTCCTCAGTTTGCATTCCTCCCTAGTCTTGTCCAAGCTGGATTATGGTGACCAAGTCTGTTCTGCAGCTTGTCCTACTGCTCTTTCTGGGTTAGATCCCCTTCACCACCAGGATCTATGCTTATGCCTTGGTACATTTCGTTCATCCCCTGTTGAAAGCCTCTATGATGAGGCGAATGTTCCTTACTTAGCTGATCATCGGGATGCTCAATGCTTTCGTTAATTTCTCCGAACTTATGACCTTCGTGTTCCGTCTACGTATGGGATGGTCTCAGACGTTAGTGGAAACTCGTTATTTGTCCGGCACCCCTGCTTACTCCGACCGTTTTCTCTTCGTCTTCACTCTGGTCTTCTCTCCAATTGTCTCCCTTGTATGTTCATTTAGTGTCTGCCTTTTTCCTTCCCCCCCTTGGGAGGTTCCGATGGTTCATGTCCGTTTTCCTCTACTGCCTTGCGCCAAAGCTCTCCTACCTACGACTGTTTCTCGCTCTCTTTTTCTTGATCACTTCCGATCGCATGCTCATGCTGTTGCTGTCTATACAGATGGTTCTAAATCTTCTGACAGTGTTGGGTTTGCGGCAGTGTTCCCTGACGATGTCCGAGGTCATTTGTTAGACTGGGATAGTATTTTTACTCCCGAGCTATATGCCATCTTCATAGTGCTTCTCTGTATTACATATACGTCTCCTTAGACGTTTGTCATCATTTCAAATTCTTTCAGTGCTTTGCAAGCCATTAAACAATTTGATTCCGCTCATCCACTGGTCCTTCGTATTCAACTATGGTTGCGCCGTGTGGCTAGCAACGTGTCCCTGGACACGCTGATGTGCAGGACAATGAACGAGCAGATGATGCTGCGTGGTCAGCGGTGCATGATATTCCGGTTTCCTATAGAGGTATTCCGCTCAGAGATTATTTTCCGGTCATTTTGCGACCGTCGGTAACGGTGGTCGGGCATGCACCATAACAAATTGCACTCTCTTAAACCGCCTTTAGGTTTAAGGCCATCTTACCACCGTTGCTGTACTCAGTAGACTTCGCTCTCCCATCTCCGCATTGGCCATACTCGCCTTACCCATGGGTATCTCATGGAACGACACCCGATTCTCCTCTGTGAGGTCTGTCGGGTCCCTATTTCAGTTCTTCACTTTCTTGTAGATTGCCCGGTTCATCAGCGAGCTAGCAGGATTTACCTCCAACGCCGCCGTCGCCCTATCACTCTTACCTTATCTTCCTTTCTTGCAGACGGCCCTCCCTTTGACTTACAATCACTTATTGACTTTTTGTCAGCAACTGCTTTACTGTACGGACTTCGACATCTAGCTCTTAGCGTCCCTTCCAGCCCTTTTTTTTCTCCGCACCTCTGATCCCCTCTCCACCTAGTTGTTTATAGCCCCAGCACTATTTTCTTCCCTGCAGCACTGTATGACCTTTGTCGGTTTAGCGCTTTCTCTGATTATAATAATACAGCATGTTAATGACAAGTATGTTTTAACATGTCATTGGAGTTAATAAGTGATGATTTAAAGAAAACGATGCATTTTGGCCGCTGCACGATCCCTTAAATGTTTCTCCATATTCCATAACTCTCCTCCAATGCTTGTGAATGTAGTTGTGCAGAGTGCGGCATAAGTTGGTAATGCAATTACCAGAATTAGAAGAGGCATTCTTAAGTCATATGAAAACTAATATCCAAACTTCTTCAGGAAAAACAAATGGTGCATTAGAGCATACACATCCTAGGACTAGCACATTAAGTTTGAAGCTGCTCAAATGTTGTATTATCAAATTATTAGCATGGAAGGATTGAAGCTAATCAGACGCGACACTCAGAAATTATAGCTTGAAAACCAGTATTTCATGTTTAAAATTTCTTAAAAAAAAAATGGGATCAATACAGGCATAAATCAAATCAAACTTTACTCCACGTAAAATTGATCCGCCTTTCAGAGAGCAAGTAGGCTTTATGTAATCTTAGTGTGCATAAAGTACAAATTTTAAAAAAAATGGTCTTGAGGATGCACAGATGTTATAGGCAGATAGTATATTTTGTTGACATTGCCTAGGATAACAAAATACAGTCAAATAGTGCGACTTATTTCTGATCAGAAGAGAGATTCTCCAATTATTTGGCGGAAATAAACAGTTCATAAAATTGTCATATCAAAAGTAACAACATCAGTAGATTTCCTTTGAGGAAAACACTTGAGGCATTCAAATTCGATCCAACAAGGAATAAATAAATTCAGTTCCTTGGATCAAGAGCCTCTCACCAGCATCAAGACAAAATAAAGCCAATCAGAGGAGCCTGTCTCCACCCATCACACTGAACCGTATTTGGGGAAGACATGCGTAACATTGAGTGTAAGGCTCCTACGCATGTAAATAGTACCATGAATCATGTCCAAGAAATATTACACTAGCACTGATTTTTTTTTATTTTTTGCCAGTCGAATAAGGCGTTCTCTAGCAATAAAAAAAAATGCGAAAAAGTTAACAAAAGTGTTGAGAATGTTCCGAAAAGTAGGAGTCTCTCGTTAAACTTGGAAACACACAAACGCGAATTTTTGTTTCCTTGTTTACTTTCTATTTGCAATTATCTAGAATCCTCTAAGAAAAATAGTTGATTTTGAGTTTGTTTTTTTTTAAACTTTTGATAAAACTAGTAAAACATTGGTATATTGGCCGCTACACATTAAAATAAATCAAAATTGCTTCCAATTAAGATACACTAGCATTTAGGGTTTGAAGCCGATCAGAAGAGATGCTCGTTAGACATTTCATTAAAAACAATTTACTTAATAAACTTGGCAACTAAAATTTACACAGCTTTAAGTGAGTGACAAGCTTTGTTTAAAACCACATCAATGGTAAAAATTTAGTCTATCAGAAAAGGCTTTCTTCAGTAATTAATCTGATTCTTCAACAATTTCAGTGGAGTTTTAAATTTGCACAAACTTGTACTAAACTTATAGAATGCATAGTCAATTTTTGGAAGCCAATTAGGAATATTCATCGGTGACTGAATAATATTACTATTCAATAAAATTGGCAAATCAGGATTGTCGCCCAATAACAGCGTGAGGAAACCACACCAGTGGTAGAAATTTGAAGCCGATCAAATATGTTATTCTCTAGTTACGCCAAGGATTCCAGCAATGCCAATTTCTTTTTCACTATTTTACCACATTAACAAATTTGCCTGAACTGAAGCAAAACATAGAGAATATTGTCCTGGTCTTAAGAAAAATCAGCCTTTAAATTTTGAAGCCGAAATATTGAAGTTAACATTTAACGTGATTGTACGGCAGTAGAGGTTACAAACTAGTTTATAAATAAAAAAAAACGTCAAATCTGCACCTGCTTGCTTGAATTTCACTCTCCAGTTGTCGAATTAGGAGATAATTTGTCTTAACGTTTGAAGCTGTCACTGAGAGTTTTGAAAGTTATCCAACCATTCCTTGATTTTGGGAATGGCCTCAACAATTTCGGTAACTGGGCACGTGAAAATGCCAGTTGTTCAAAGAATTTGGTCATTGTTAGGGTACGCAACGTTCACAAATTTTAAGTCATTTGGATGAGGTGTTCTCGAGTTATGAGCGAAATAAAACTAGAAGTCGAATGATTAAAACTAAACAGGAAAAAAATCAGGCAATCTCTTTCAGGGGAAACCACCGTTAAAAAAAAATCCCAAATCGCATACTCTTAGTAATATATTCTAAACACGTCCTGTAAAGGAAATGACATGGGTGTTAAAAATTAAGAATTTTATTAGGATCATTCTCACTACTAGGATGCAAACTGTTAAGGAAAAGTTTACAAACCCAAAGTGTATAGGAGTGAAGAGAGATGACAGATTTAAACAGCAGTTAGATTTAATTTAAGCTATGCACATCTGGCGCCCGTATTACGATGTGAGTGGAACGAAACAGTGTAGAATAATGAGCGCTAAACTGTAGATCTTTTACCTTCCTACTCTGTTCTATATAATAATATCAGAAACTGTGATCAGTGGTGCTTCCAGATACTGTATTCTGTTCAGCTCAGATTCTGTGGAAACTAAATGAGCCTCATTCCAGCTCATCAGATGACCTGTTCCAGTAGGTTACTCAAGCATTGCTCTCCTCCAACTCGTTCAGTCTGATCTAGCTCTCGGCGGATTTTCCTTGCTATTGGTGAGGGGCTCTTGATTCAAGAAACTGGACCTACGCTTCCTTTCCCTGGATCTAGCCTGAATGCCTTCCATTTCACAGGATCTCTCTCTGACCCACCTTTACAGGTTTAGTGGTGCATTTAAATATCACCACTCAGATCGACTGGTGCCTTCCATTTTCTTTGATGTACACTTTGCAGTGTCTGCACGGGGTAGTGTAGACCCTAATATTTTGATAGGTAGAGGGTCGTTTCTTGGTTAGATCGTTGACGGATGTTATTGTCACTGTAGCCATGTTGATGTTGCTTGAACTGTGTTGTCGGCCACTTCACTCCCTGGAAGTGCTAAGTACTCAGTAGGAGTGGCGTGCATGATTGATTGAGTCTTGCATCCGCAGTTCTGGATTGTCCTCGGAGGGGACAGTAGTAGTTTTGTGAAGGCTTTTGTGATACAAGAGCACTCCCTGAATAATTCAGGACTAGGAATACAGATGGCTCTTAGGAAGGCGCCAATTACTACCCGTGTGTGCCGTGGTGAGAATAAAAGCGACAGGTCCTCCTTGTTAGTGGGCATTCTGCATAACTTGAAGGAAAGTGTTTCATTGTTCCATGCCCTGCTGAGGAGAACATCAAGAAAGGGAAGGCTGCTTTCACTTTCAGGCACCAGAGTGAATCAGACTAGCTCAACAATTTGATTGTGCCGAGGAGAGGTCATGGATATCTCAGCGTGTAGTGTAGGTGACCAAGATGTCATCCATGTACCGTTATGCAGAAATGGTGTTCGGAACGATGAAGCTTATTTTTTTTGTTTCGATGTTGTGCCTTGGTGCTGTGCCTAGCGCAGCATTAAGGCAGCTGTCAATAGTCAAGCCCAAGCAATGGTTGAAGAAACTGCCCTCGTACCTGTAAAAGCTGTCCTCGTACCTGAAACAACTGAAGTTGACAAATAGGTTAGCCGTACGAACTCTTGCCAAGTTAGTCGGAAACTGGTGTCGTTTAATACTTTCATGTAGTGACGGAGCCACATCCACGTGGGTTCTAAAGCCACCACATGCATCAAAGAAAGGATCTTCTACCTCTCCACTGGTATCTGCTGCTGGGGTCTACATACTATTTACCACACAAACGAGGTTACCGGACCTGAACGTTGTCTAACAAATGTCTTTAGTGTTCGTAGACGAGTTGTTTCCTTAACTTGTTGGTATTCTGTAACACGTTCTATATGTAATTTATTCTGAAACACAGTTAAATGTAATTTAGTCTGTAACACATTCTAAATGTAATTTTCTAAATTTCACATTATAAACACATTCTAAATCATTAATTTTAAATACATTCTTCAAATTACATTTAACGCTTCCTAAATAATATATTTTAAATCTGCTACCAGAGTAAAAATGTACAATTTGTACAAATGTACAATATGTACAAATGTCAAAAATGGTGCAATCTGAAGAAGTCTGATTTATATTGACCCATCATAGAACCCTTGATCCATCCCCTTGGAATAACCTTGACTACGTATCATTCCCCAGGCGCTGTATGGGTTTCTCCATGAATACAATAATTTCACTTCCAATTGTTTAGCAAATATCCTTAAAAAAATAATGGTATATTCACGTGACAGTGAATATAGTTGAGAGATGGCGGCTGGACAACGGTAATTTTAGTCAGAAAATACTATGAGTAGATCTGGTGTTTACTTTGGGTGAGGTGTGACCTGCAGGGTAGATGTGACCTGCAGGGTAGGTGTGACCTGCAGGGTAGGTGTGACCTGCAGGATAGGTGTGACCTGCAGAGTAGGTGTGACCTGCAGAGTAGGGTGAGTATGGCAGACATGTGGGCAAACAGCTTCGTAATTGGCTTTTGTTAATTGTTTGTGTAATGATTTAATGAAGCTTGGAGGTAGGGTTTTTTTTTGTTTGTGGTGTGCGCGTGTGCGTACTTGTGCGTGCGCGCGTGGGCATGAGTCGTTTAAGTGCCACGTTTTGGCGCTCTATTACTGCCTCTCCCTTACCCCCCCCCCACTCTGCTTCTTCCCCTCTCTGCCGCTATCTCTTCCTCTTCCAACCTTTCCCCCCTCTTTTCCCCCTCCCCCTTCCTCCATCCTCCCCCTTTCCTCCATGTTCGGACACCTCTCATGAACCACTCCACCCTGGTACTCCGTCACACAGTAAACAGGAATACAGTGGACCCCCGGTTAACGATATTTTTTCATTCCAGAAGTATGTTCAGGTGCCAGTACTGACCGAATTTGTTCCCATAAGGAATATTGTGAAGTAGATTAGTCCATTTCAGACCCCCAAACATACACGTACAAACGCACTTACATAAATACACTTACATAATTGGTCGCATTGGGAGGTGATCGTTATGCGGGGGTCCACTATACTCTCTCGTGGTCTAAATTCTGATGGCGACATTGTTATTTAACCGACTAAACCACAAAACTTTACAATAACGTAGCGTAAACTACCCAGAAAAATCTTAGATTTTTTTTTTTAAGGAACTCGAAGATTTTTCACGATCAGTCTGCGAACGCCAATTTAAATTTAGAGGTATACTAAGATACATTCTGACTATTTTTTATACCCTTCAAACATAAGGGAGGAGGGGGCCTTGATGCCAGTGAAGGGCTCTTGATCCAAGGACTTCAAGGACTGGATTTTCACCTACTTGGAACATCATACCTTACTTGGATCATAGCCTATTTTGATCAAACCTTGGATCATACCTTACTTGGATCATACTTTATGAAATCACTCCTTGGATCATACCTTACTTGGATCATACTTTTGAAATCATTCCTTGGATCATACTTTATGAAATCATACCTTGGATCATACCTTATGTTTTCTTAAACTTTTAATATTACTAAAGTAGAAACAGTGGCATCTAAGTTGAGGGGGAATTAATGGATGGAATCTAAGTTTAAGAAAACTTAAGGATATTATCCAAGTTGAACGGAAGTGATACCTGGAGTATATTATTGGAGAGGTTTTCAGGGGTCAACGCCATCGCGGCTCGGTCTGAGACCAGGCCTCGTGGTGGATCAGGGTCTGATCAACTAGACTGTTACTGCTGGCCGCACGCGAACTGACGTACGAACCAAAGCCCGGTTGGTCAGGTACTGACTTCAGGTGCCTGTCCAGTGCCTTCTTGAAGACAGCCAGGGGTCTATTGGTAATCCCCCTAATGTATGCTGGGAGGCAGTTGAACAGTTTAGGGCCCTGGACTTATTGTGTTGTCTCTAAGTGTACTCGTGGTGCCCCTGCTTTTCATTAGGGGAATGTTGCATCTCCTGCCGAGTCTTTTGCTTTCATAGGGAGTGATTTTCGTTTGCAAGTATGGTACTAATCCCTTTAGGATTTTCCAAGTGTATATTTTCATGTATCTCTCTCGCCTGCGTTCCTGGGAATACAAATCAAGGGCCTTCAACCGCTCTCAGTAATTTAGGTACCATATCGGTCTTAGGTGTGCCATGAAAGTTCGTTGTACACTCTCCAGGTCAGCAATTTCTCCTGCCTTGAAGGGGCAGTTAGTGTACAGCAATATTCCACCCTAGAGAGAACAAGCTATTTGAAGACCGTCATGGGCTTGGCGTCCCTAGTTTAGAAGGTTCTCATTATTCATCCTATCGTTTTCCTAGCAGATACCGTAGATTGTTGTGGTCTTTGAAGGCGAGATCCTTTGAAATTATAACTCTCAGGTCCTTCACATTAATTTTTCGCTCAATTGTATGCTTAGAATTTGTCGTATACCCTGATACAGTTTTAATTTCCTCAAGTTTTCCATATCTGAGTAGTTGAAATTTCTCTTTATTGAACTGCATATTGTTTTGAGTGGCCCACTTGAAGATTTGGTTGACGTCCGCTTGGAGTCTCTCGTTGTCTTCGATGGAGGTCACTGTCATGGCAATCCGGGTGTCATCCGCAAAGGAAGACACGGAGCTATGGCTTACGTTTCTGACTATGTCAGATATGAGGATGAGAAATAGAATGGGAGCGAGTACTGTGCCTTGTGGAACAGAGCTTTTCACCGTAGCTGCCTTAGACTTTACTCTGTTTACTAATACTCTTTGTGTTCTATTTGTCAGGAAGTTATAGATCAATCTAACTTTCTGTTATTCTTTTATCACGCATTTTGTGTGCTATTACACCATGGTCACGCTTGTTAAAAGCTTTTGCAAAATCTGTGCATACTACATCTGTATTGTGTTTATCCTCTACAGCATCCAGGACCTTGTCATAGTGGTCCAGTAGCTGGGACAGGCATGAGCGATATGCTCTAAACCGGTGATGCCCTGCGTTGTGTAACTGATGGGTATCTAGGTGGTTGGCGATCTTGCTTCTTAGAATAGAACCCAATCAAAGATTTTTATGATTTGGGATGTTATTGCTATAGGATGGTATCCCAGGTGAACGGATGTGGTGGATGTTATCCCAGGTGAAAGGAAGTGATTGACTGTATCCTAGTTGAAGGAAACATGTCGGTGATATCCCGTATGAAAAGAAATGTAAGGATGGTACTCCGGTGGAAGAATGAAATACTTGTGCAACGTTTGGGAATGCTAATTGAGGAGACATTTCGCCCGCCAGTAGGAGGGAACTTAAGAATGGCATCCCAGTGGAAGGGAACTTAGGGCTGTTATCCAAGTGGAAGGGAACGTAAGCCTGTTATCCCAGTGGAAAGGAACATTAGGATATCCCAGCGGAAGGGAACCTAAGGATATCCCAGTGGAAAGGAACTTAAGGATGTTATCTAGTTGAACGGAAGTTAATAAAGGTATGCCAGTGTAAGGACTCAGAAGTACACTTGAGGACAGGTAAACCAGTGTAAGGACTCGGAAGTACACATGAAGACAGGTATTAGACCACACTGCAGGTAAATAATCAGCTTTTGGGACTAGTTAATTTTTGTTTAATGTCCATTTGCTCAGATTTTCTGACAGTTTTTTTTTTTCAAAAAAATTAATTAGTTGAGATAAATGAGCAATTATCAACAGATAATTAGCTACTGTTGGTGGTAAGAAAGTTATCCAACATGGCGATCACTGTCTTCATTACTCACAAATAATTTTGGTCATGTTAGGTTTGAATTAATAGTTATTTTCAATGTCACAAAAAAGAGAGAACGCATCCAGTGCTTAAATTCTCGTGTACATCACATACAAATATCCTAAAATACACAGCATATGTATTCACCTATTTGGGTTTGCAGCTCCTGGCCCCGCCTCTTTGCTAGTCGGTACTAGGTCCACTGTCTCCAAGAGCCTTATCGATCATACCTCTTCTTAAAGATATGTATGGTTCCTGCTTCCACTACACTTTCCAGATTGTTCCCATTCCTGACAACTCAAAGGCTTAAGATATTCTTCCTAACATCCCCATGACTCACCTGATTTTTAACTTCCAGTTGTGTCCCCTTGTTTTTGTGTCCCATATCTGAAACATGCTGGTCCTATCCATCTTGTCAGCGCCTCTCAGTATTTTATACATCGTTATCATGTCCCCCCTATCCCTCCTGTCCTTCAGTATCATCAGGTTGCGTTCCTTTACCCTATACTCGCAGAACATACCCCTTAGCTCCAGGACTAGTCTGGTTGCAAACATTTGCACTTTGTCCAATTTATTGACATGTTTGAGAAGTTCCAGACTGGTGCTATGTATATGGTGTGTGTGTGCGTGCGTGCGTGTGCACGCGCGTGTGCGAGCGCGTGAGTGCGTACATGTACACGTGAGTGCGTGCTTGGATGTGCACACGCTGTTTCATATCAGTACCCAAGCTTACGTTTACATTCCATACAACCATGGCAAAACACACACACAGGGTCACTGGCAGCCAGAATAATGACAACACGTCACAAACATTTCATCACGGCACAAAAGAGGGATAAATTCAATAGTTGGCATTATTGAGTGCCATAACAAAGGCAGAGGGTAGCGTGGCACACCCAGCAGGTGCCAATCTACCTCAATGAAATCCATCCACTGCTGTCCAAAATATTAATTGTCCCTACTGATAGGAGAGCCAGGCCAGTATTGTATGTGTACACAGTACTTTATCATCATTAGGAAGATATGACTTGCCAGCAGGAGCTGGAGTCGCTCACACACACACTGGATATAATGTTCCTGCGGGTACTGAAGGTTATTACGCTCAACTTACACAGGATATCACATTCCACCAAGTACTGGAGTTTTCCAACACTTTTTTTCTGGATGCGACCCAAAACAGGCCGCTAGTACACAGGTTCTTATTTTTGCTACTAGGTGGCGAGGTACATTTCTTTTAATTGGATGCTACTATCCTAATCTTCTTGATAGTTACACAAGTTAGCTTATGTTATCGTGTCATGTTCCATCACACTGTGGTTCACACAAGGTGTTTAAATCTTTTAGTATCAGCTGGGAGTCTTCAGTAGGGCAATGAGGATATTGTCAAGCATTTCAGCAAGGATTCTTCAGCTAAGGGAAATTAAGAGATTTCGTTCCTGCAGAGCTGCAGTTACTATCACTTGGAATTGCCAGCTGTAAGGACAGCCTACTCCATACACAGGAGAAATAAAAATTTTCTGATGATATATCTATCATCCCGGAGCTGGTCAAGAAAAATTCTTCACAGGAGGCAAAAGAAAGAGAAAGGGATGAAAGAGAGGAATAGAAATATGCATGCCATAAGATATATATCCCTCCCCTTCCCTCACATTCACACGCCAAACGGGCGAACTTTTAACAAACATTAACTATCGGTCCACAACAGGATTCGAACCTGCACACTGTGCATCAAAGTACACAGTACTTTCCCCACTCAGGTAGATCCCAGTGGCAAACGTACTGTGTTCTTTGATACAGTGTAAGTTCGAATAATATATATATATATATATATATATATATATATATATATATATATATATATTATATATCAGGACAAGCTACGGGGGTGGAAATCTTTAGCTCAAGTACTTTCACACTTCTCAGTGCGTCATCAGGAGCTGTGAAATGTTGCAAGGGAGCCGGTTTGTTGATCATATATATATATATATATATATATATATATATATATATATATATATATATATATATATATATATATATGCAATAAGATCACAGTAAACAGGTGATTTCAGAACAACCACTGTGAAAGAATATAAAAATTCCAAGTGCTTTCGTGACTACTCATATTATCAAGGAACAATGAAAGTAATGCATCAAAGGAAGGCATATAAAGGGTCTAGCCCACACCTCACTATCACATCCCACAACAAAGCAACACCTGACGCGCGATTCGTAAGAAAGGGAACACTGCAGCAGGCCCATTGGCCCAACTAGACAGGTCCTTCACACAACCCACCAACAAACTATTCTACCCAAGAATTAAGAATTTTAAAATTTATTATTTGTCCAATGTATTACTAAATTATTCCCAAATTATATTAATTATAAATGGGTCTAATTTATATAAACCAAAGGAAATATTCATATTATTGTCAAAACTGCTTTTTATGAAACAAGATTCAGTTATATTCCTGTCAACCATGGACTTGCTTGATACAACTTCCTCAACTTTTTGATAATCAATTATCAATTGGATGGTTGAACTCTCTCACATGAATAAATAGAGCATTGGAATCTTGTCCAGTTCTAATGCTATATTTGTTATTTTAATCTTAGTTCAAGATTTTTACCAGTTTGACCGTAATAAACTTCATCGCAAATTTTACAAGGAATCTTAGACACATCCGTCAGCATTTTGGGGGGAATTCTTTATCAAAAGTTTTTTTTTTACTGTATCAAGATTTTTAAATACAACTTTGATATTGAAAGTCCCCTTTACCGGGCAGGACCGAGTATACTCGGTCCTCTAAACGTGGTTTTTTTTGCGCACGTCCTCCGACTCCCTCAGCGCATCTAGGTTCCCGTTCTCTATTTCTGACCAATCACAGACCTTCCCTGAGTCGCCCCAGCCGAGCGGTGATGGCGGCTGCCCACTTCCCATTGGTCGAGAGAGCAGAATGTAAACACTTCTACCTTGCTGGCGCCAAAACTCGTGTTTCTCGGTTGAGTGCTCCTTATATACTGAAGCATTTCACCCAATACAATGTCAGTAAGTACTGATTTGTGTGTCTAGTGCGTAAATGAATAGTTTAGCCATATTTTGATATATATGAAGGCGTTGTGAAGCATATTACGAGTGCACCATGCAAATGAAAAAAGTGCAACAAAATAGGACCAAGTACAGTCATTCCTGCCCTTTTAGGTGCAGTTTTCAAGTTTCGGTATATAAATATTTCCATAAAATTTGGTAGTGTATATATGAATTCAGTAATGGTTTGGGTGTGTACAGAATGTTTTTATTGTCCTTCCAGATCAATAAGAAATTGTTCTACGGTGAGTCCTCCAAGGATAAGTCGAAATTTGTCTGTGTTTGGGACGATAGTGACTCAGATCAAGACCCAGATGACCTGGATTTGCTGGATAGTGAGGATGAATGCTTGCCACCAGATGCAGAGGTGTCAACAGATGAGGAGGAGGAAGCTGGGCCGCCACCAAAAAAAGCAAAAATTGAACAAGAGGAAGAAACATATTACTGTGGAGGAATACCCTGATGAAGAAGTGCTTCAAGATGATCTTGCTTCTCAAGGAGACACCCAATGGAAGAATGAGGACATCCAGATTGACCCTTTGCCTAAATATCAACATATAAAGCCTGTTGAAGTTAAGTGTGCATATGATTATTTTACAGACTTTTTTACTCAAGACATGATAGACAACATTACATTTCAAACTAATTTGTATGCCAGGCAAAAAGACATACATACTACTTTTCAAACAGATAGGATAACTCAGGTTAGGTTTAGGTTGCTGAGGTGTACCATTCATTTCAATGATAACACACAAAAGAAGGATAATGACAGATTCCACAAAATAAGGCCTCTTTACACTGCACTAACTAAAGCTTGCTTGAAAGTTCCAGCAACACCCAAGCAGTCTGTTGATGAAGTTATGGTTGCTTTCAAGGGTAAAACAGCTGGAAACCTAAGGCAATACATCAAAAACAAACCAGACAAGTGGGGTTTCAAACTCTTCTGTCATGCCAGTGAAGATGGAATCATACATGATATACTGATGTATCAAGGTAACCCAGCTTTTGAGAAACATCACATAAAGCTGCCAAATGAAGAAAGTAACCTCCCAATGAGTTCCAGGATTGTTCTTGTACTTGCAGCATCTCTCGACCAAAGAAAAACATCAGGAGTCTATTCTGATAATTTCTTTTCAAGTCTACCTTTGGTCAAGGTACTGAGAGACAAGTATAACTGCAGGTACACTGGAACAATACGTGATAATAGATGTGGTAAGCCACAACTGATGCCTGTGAAAGAAATGCAAAAGAGTAATGTGGCCAGGTGCAATTTTGGTTTCCAAAGCAATGATGATATCCTTCTTGTAAGATGGAAGGACAACAAAGTTGTGACTCTAGTCACAAATGAAGTCGGAGTTTATCCTTTGAGTCTTATTGAAAGATATGACAAGGCATCAAAGAAGAAAGACCACTTTGAGTGCTCAGGCATCATCAAGAACTACAATGCAAACATGGGAGGTATCGACAAAAGTAACATGTTGGTCCATCTTTACAAAACACCAATGAAATCAAAGCGTTGGTACATGCGGCTCTTTGCTTATGTTCTGGATGTTGCTGTTGTGAATGCATGGCTTCTTTACTGTCGTGATTGTAGGTCACTAAACATGCCATGCACACCACTGAAGCTATTCAGGCTTGAGATCTCTGTCACTGCAAGATCCAAAGGACAAAAGGTCAACTGCACCAGCATGAGACGAAGTCGAGATTCACCCAGTACTTCTTTGGTTGACAGTAATGACGATTTGTCAAACGTGTAATACCCATCTGCATTTCAGTACCAACGTGCAGAAAGGCCAGATGACAGTGTGAGGTTGGATAAACAGCTAGGTCACTGGCCAGTGCTAGGTAATCTGCTTTCATGCAAGTTTTGCAGCAAAAAGAATAATCATGTCACATCCTCATTTTGCTGTGCCATATGTAAAGAAAATCTGTGCATAAAGAAGGATAGAAATTGTTTCATGAAGTTTCATTTGCGAAATTAGTGATGTGAAATGATTGTTCTTTCTCAGGGAACTCAGGAATATTTCATTTGTAAGTTGCATCCCATTGCAATGTGTCATTGTTGATAAGTAGTTCCTATTTCTATCTTTTTACTGCTTACAAATTGTTCAGAAACAAGTTCCATTTATGTTTTTTTATATTGTCTACTTGTATAATAAATTTAAAAAATATTTATTTCGTTTTTTTACAACAATTGCAACATTGCAACATTCAAAAATGGTATACCCCAAACGGGCAGGACCGAATATACTCGGTCTTCGAATATCTGCAATTGCGCGAGATGTTACTTTCACAACTCCGTTTGGATGGTCTCAGTGACCTTACATCGAGTGGCTCTATCCCCTCATAGGAAATCACTTTCAAATTCACACTTTAGACTGCCTTGCCCCCTGAAGGGTAAGAAGAGAAGGCGTATCAATCAAGTTTTCATTGTAAGGGAGAACCAACATATTTTTAGTTGAATAAGGCTGATTGTCCCTTTTTTAATTGTAAAAAGTATTTCTAGCAATTTTAAAAGATTTATCACTTACGTTTCTTGGGTATTTCAAATCATTATCTGTTTCACATATTTTGGATATTTCCTCATCTATGAACTCTGGACTACAAACACGTAAAGCTCTCAAAAACATTGATGAGAGTTAAACTGTCTGTTTTCTCATCAATGTTTTTGAGAGCTTTACATATTTGTAGTCCAGAACGAGTGGTACTGATCAATAACAAGACTGCATTAGCCAAGGACTCGAACCCATGCTGCTTTGGCCTGCCTCATGGTGGGCGAAAACATATGACGCCTTTATCCACTGGGCCATACAATCCTTAAGAGTAGCGCATCCAAAGGAACTGAATGTTGTACTCGCTACTCAAGTACACAGGATCGTATGGATGACTCTAGGCTAATTTTATTCTAGTCCCTGTTTGGTGTACTAATCCAGTGGATAAAGGCGTCATGTGTTTCCTCCCACCATAAGGCAAGCCAAAGCAGCATGGGTTAGAGTCCTTGGGAAGTGCAGTGTTGTTATTGATCAATATCACTCGTTCGTGGTCACAATAATATAAAATACTGCTCGTTGAACTAGTACACCAAACATCGACTAGAAAGAAATTAGCCTAGAGTCATCCACACAATCGCGTGTCCTTGGGTAGTGAGTAAAACATTCAGTTCCACTGGATGCGCTACTCTTAAGGATCATATGGTCCAGTGGATAAGGGCATCATGTGTTTTTGCCCACCATGAGGCAGGCCAAAGCAGCATGGGTTCGAGTCCTTGGCTAGTGCAGTGTTGTTATTGATCAATACCACTCGTTTGTGGTCACAATAATATACATATATATATATATATATATATATATATATATATATATATATATATATATAATTACATAAGCAACCGAACTCCTTCAGATCCTCTTCCAAACTTTGTGCCTTTGCCTCCGCAGCAGCAGCAGTCCGTCTCTCCCATTCCCTCTTGTCTATAGATATCTTCTCTACATTCTCCATCGTCTTGCAAAACTCAGGAAACTTTATTTCAAACTGCTGGTTTATCTTGCACTTATGCCCTGCAACCATTAACTCCCTGTCAGTCCATTGTTCCTCTGATTCTCTTCCTCTTCTACCTGACTTGAGTTCCCATTTCTGCGCTCATCAGGCTCCTGAGATGCAGTAACTTCCTGGGACTGCAGCTTAGTGGTGGCAAACCTTCAGTCCCCATCTCTTTCTCTGTATAGACAGCTCTGTACAGGTTCACAGAGTTGAGTGTGTGTGTTTGTGTGTGCACGAGCGCGTGTGTATGTGAGTGTGCATACACATGAGTGTGAGTGTACATCTAATTGTACATGCACGTGAGTGCGTTCGTTAATGTGCGAATGTTTCCGTATGTGTACGCAAGTATACGTGTTTGCGCATGTCTGCTTGTGTGTGTGCGCGCGCGTGTGCGTGGGTGCGCATATATGCATATGAGGGCGTGTGTGCGAGTATTGTGTTCGAGGGTGTGTTTGCAAGGGCGTGTGCGCGCGCATGCATGTTTGTGTGCATGTGTAAGTGCACAAGTGTGCAAGAATGTGTGTGTGAGTGAGAGAGCCACTGTTTGCTAGTTATATTTCATCACGCTGCTTCCTAGCTCTCCACCCTCTGTAATGGCTATATGAGTCTGTCTCACTCATATTGCTATTACACTATATTCCTATTATAGTACATTCCTATTATAGGCTTCCCCAACGTATCCCCTGGCATTCAGGGCTTACTCTTACTTATCCCCTGGCACTCAGAGGAAATGTGAGTGATCTTTTCACATGTAGCTAAAGGCAAAAAACTGAAAAGCCGAAAACAACCGGCCAAATTGCACCTATGTACAGGTGTTTGTTGTACGTCTGGCTGTAGGTAGGGCAAAGCTCCACCCTCAGGTCTTGTGGTATATCTCCTGATGTATAGTGTACAACAGATGTCTATACATTATATTTTCTCTTATTTACATTCCACTCTGTCACTGTGTGCGTGTGTGTGTGTGTGTGTGTGTGTGTGTGTGTACTCACCTAATTGTATTCACAGGGGTCGAGACTCTGCTCCTGGCCCCGTCCCTTCACTTATCGCTACTAGGTCCTCTCCCTCTCTGCTTACTGAGCTTTGTCATACCTCTTCTTAAAACTATGTATGGTTCCTGCCTCCACTACACTTGCTAGGCTATTCCACTTCCTGACGACTCTATGACTGAAGAAATACTTCCTAACGTCCCTGTGACTCGTCTGAGTCTTCAGCTTCCAATTGTGACCCCTTGTTTGTGTCCCCTCTCTGGAACATCCTGTCTCTGTCCACCTTGTCTATTCCCCGCAGTATCTTGTATGTCGTTATCATGTCTCCCCTGACCTTTCTGCCCTCCAGTGTCGTCAGTCCGATTTCCCTCAACCTTTCCTCGTACGACATTCCCCTGAGCTCTGGATGGGTTCCAGACTGGTGCTGCATACTCCAGTATGGGCCTAACATACACAGTGTACAGTGTCTTGAACGATTCCTTATTAAGGTATCGGAACGCTATTCACAGGTTTGCCAGGCGCCCGTATGCTGAACCTGTTATTTGGTTGATGTGTGCCTCCGGTGACGTGCTCGGTGTTATGGTCACCCCAAGATCTTTCTCCCTGAGTGAGGTCTGTAGTCTTTGTCCACCTAGCCTATACTCTGTCTGCGGTCTTCTTTGCCCCTCCCCAATCTTCATGACTTTGCATTTGGCAGGGTTGAATTCGAGAAGCCAGTCTCTGGACCACGAGTCCAGCCTGTCCAGGTCTCTTTGCAGTCCTGCCTCATCCTCATCCGATTTAATTCTTCTCATCAGCTTCACATCATCTGCGAATAGGGACACTTCAGAGTCTATTCCTTCCATCATGTCGTTCGCATATATCAAAAATAGCACTGGTCCTAGAACTGACCCCACTGTCACAGGCGCCCACTGTGATACCTCTTCACATACCATGACTCGTTGTTGCCTCCCTGTCAGGTATTCCCTGATCCATTGCAGTGCCCTCCCTGCTATATGCTCCTGATTCTCCAGCTTCTGCACTAATCTCTTGTGAGGAACTGTCAAAGGCCTTCCTGCAGTCCAGGAAGATTCAATCAACCCACCCCTCTCTCTCGTGTCTTACTTCTGTTACCTTGTGTGTGTGTGTGTGTGTGTGTGTGTGTGTGTGTGTGTGTGTGTGTGTGTGTGTGTGTACCTCATTTCAGCAGTTGTCTGCTACTCTACGCAATATGACAGCTAAGGAGAGGGTGAGCGTGGGAAGGTTTTGTAGTGGCTCTGAGCTGCGTTGTGTGTGAGGAAAGGTTGGGTGAGGGAAGTTATTAAGGGGATGGGTGGTGAAGGGTGGTGTTGGGGAGATAAGGGAATGTGGTGAGGAGTGGTGGAGATGGGTTGGGGGATGATGTTGGATAGGGAGGAGGTAGATTGGGGAAGAGAGTTGATAGGTAGGAGAAAGTGGAGAAAGAAATGAGTGGGGAGAGGGAAAAGGTTCAGAAGGAGACAGCGTGATGAGTGAGCAAAGTGGTGAAATGTCAGGGAGTGAGCGAGAAGGTGGGTGTTATATCTTCTCATAAAATAGACACACTGATATATTACGTCAATTTGTGTACATATTTTTATTTATCTAGGTAGTAGGTTGGTAGACAGAAACCGCCCAGGGAGGTACTACCGTCCTGCCAAGTGAGTGTAAAACGAAAGCCTGCAATTGTTTCACATGATGGTAGGATTGCTGGTGTCCTTTTTTCCGTTTCAAAAAATGCAAGATTTCAGGTACGTCTTGCTACTTCTACTTACACTTAGGTCACACTACACATACATGTACAAGCATATATATACATACCCTCTCTGAGTTTTCTTCTATTTTCTTTCAAGTTATTGTTCTTGTCTATTTTCTCTTATCTCCATGGGGAAGTGGAACAGAATTCTTCCTCCGTAAGCCATGCGTGTTGTAAGAGGCGACTAAAATACCAGGAGCAAGGGGCTAGTAACCCCTTCTCCTGTATAAATTACTAAATTTAAAAAGAGAAACTTTTGTTTTTCTTTTTGGGCCACCCTGCCTCGGTGGGATACGGCCGGTGTGTTAAAAAGATTTTTTATCTAATAATATATTGCTAATGTTATTTTTGCTAGTACTTAAAACGAAAATATCATGTTTTACAGCATATTTGTCTTACATATTTAGCTACATTAGCAGTTATGATATTGAACACATGCTAGCAGATTCTACGATTTTTCATTGGCTGTCTCACATTGCTACTTGCTCGCTAGTTTGCCAGTTGTGATGCATTCTGGGATGTGAGGCAAAACAGCGATGAACCTCGATTTGCGTCTGTATTTGTTGCACTGCTTTCTCTCTCTCTCGCTGGTTGGAAATCAGTGAGGCAACACCTTCTCTCCCTCTGAAAAACTGCTCCTGTGATTTAGACTTAGTTGTGTGGTAGAATATGATCTCATTGGTTCTGGATGTCATACCTCTTTTCCTCTGTGTTACTATGCTCCCAGAAATCTATTTAAAATTGGTAATTTTTTATATTTTGTGATTTTTTTTTTTGTTTTGAGACACTCGATATGATTAAGGTCCTGAGACTAACTTTAGATCTAACTTGTTTTGATCAGCATTTACACACTGTCGTGACGGGGTTTTGGAAGTTGCTGAACTCAGATTCAGTGATTGGGAAATTTTTACCTTTGGAGGACATACTAATTGTCCCAAGTTTGCCTTTTTTTTTTTTTTTTTTTTGCAATTTCTACCCTGTTCCTCCTGTAATTTTTTACGCTGTTCTACTGTATTTTTTATCCTGTTTCTCTTGTATTTTCTTTCCTGCTCCTGTAATTTATGCCTTGTTCTTCCTTTAATTTATAACATGTTACTCCTGCAAATTTTCTACCCTGCTCATTCTCCTTTATTGTTAGGATTAACTCCATTCTTTGCCCTAGTCTTTCCCCTGCTCTTTCTCAAACTGTATACAACAATCTTGATTCTCTTGTATGTAAACAAGGTTTGTAAATCTTGTTAAGGATGAGAGATGATGTAAATATGGTATTTTCTAAACAAAGAATTTCTATTTCACCTCAGTATATACATTCTATAATATAAAAGATGCAGTCACATTTAAATATAAGCTGAGAGCTGCTGTCCCACATCAGTTTAAGCATTTTTTCAGGCTAAAAGCTGTTATTTCGCCTCAGCTTTCCTCAGTTTCTGACCCCTGTACAAGTCCATGATAGCGTTAATCTATAACTATAGATTTTAAGATTATAACAAGACACAGCTTTCTAATACTGAGTTGGAGTTTTCATTTAATAAGTTGATTTTGCGATTGACTCTCTTGACTGTCCAGTTTAATACTATGAGGAAGTGGTAAACCCAAATACTTGGTTAATCGCCTTGAAAATGGGAGGTAATATGATTTAACAGTCACCTTTCAAGGATGTCCATTCGGAATTTACGATGAGTTATCTTCTTTCAGCCCGCCCAAGGGAGGTTCCTTGATGCTGGTGAGGGGCTCCTGATCTAGGGAATTGAATCTGTGCTCCAATTCCTTGAATTAAGCCTGAATGCCTTCCGTCTCTCCCCCACAGACGCTGTTTAATCCCTACGGGTTTAGCGCTCCCCCATAATAATCTTCAGTGCCCAATACACATTTTCTTTGAGCGTCTTTTAAAAGACTGAGAATATAATTCAGCAGCTGCCAGTGAAACTCCTGGTCAGGACTACCGTTGAGAGCATCTGCAAGCATTAAGACCACCTGAAATTGAAGTCCGGTTCAAGGACGGTTCTTGTGCCGGGGGCTCCAGCTCCTGTAAGCTTCAATTGTCTCCCATTCCTACCGCTTCTCCTTGTTTAACTGGAAATTAGAGAACAAACACATTTTGATTACACGGAATTTTGATGCCATTTTTGTGCTGTTTCTTTCCCAGGATGGTTAAGATTGTTTTTTTACCCCCACGACCTCGGGTAAGGGAATTATTTAACGAAAGACTTTCCTCTAAGGGCTCGAGGGAATTGTTTAGTGTACAACTTCTAAGGTTTAGGAGTTCAGGAAGAGTTGAAAATGTATGATCAAGGGAATATTTGGTCCTCCTCAGCCTCCCAAGACGTGATTGTTTAGGGAGGAATTTCGCCTGACTTAAACCACTGGTGGCACCCCCTGTCAGACGGCTGGTAGAGCAGTGAAGGAACAGGAGTGTCTCGATGCAACCCATTTTGTATCAGAAGTGGTAATGGTGTAAATATGAACCGTGAAAGTTGGTTTGAAGCAGGCTCTCCTTGACTAGCCTCTGGAGATGTCAGGTGCTTGGGGAGACTGATGCTGAAGGACTTGTTTTCTGGAATCTGAGGAAGCGTGATAACCTGCCGTGTCACGCAAGATGATTACGACTCCTTACATGCGTTAAGTTTAGCTCAGTAAGTTTGGCCTTGAGTTTCATTGCATTTTATGCGTCCGGGGCAGTTTTGTTCAGTTTCATGTAATTCAGTTTTTTGCATTTTTATGCCTTATGAATATTAGCAATGACAAATTGCAGCTAGCCACAGTTTGTTATTGCTAAAATACCGCTTGTTCGTGGTAAACTGCTGGTGAAGGTTGGTAAATAAAACGGGAATAGAATGAAATTAGTTTTGCGGTTACCGCAGCCAAAAATATCCTCACATCATGAAACATGCCTAGTGCTACTAGATACATGAGGCTTGGAGGATTGTTGGTGTAGTGGTTACAGCGTCGTAAGCTTTGACTTGCTTCTCAGGAGGCAAGCTAAAACGACACTGGTTCGATCCCCAGCTAGACACACTGTTATTGCTAAAATACTACTTGTTCATAGTTGCATTAATATTTTTTTTTTTACGCGTCGGCAGGGTAGCCCAAAAAGAAAGAAAACCCCAAAAAGAAAGAAAAAACTTTAATTAGTTAACACTTTCACCATCACTCATGCATAATCACTATCTTTACAGAGGAGCTCAGATACGACAGTTTAGATGTCCCTCCAAACTGCCAATATCCTGTTTCCAGGGCTCAAGTCCGGCTAACCGGTTTCCTTGAATCCCTTCAAAAAATATTATCCTGCTCACACTCCAACAGCTCGTCAGGTCCCAAAAACCATTCGTCTCCATTCAGTCCTATCTAACATGCTCACGCACGCTTGCTAGAAGTCCAAGCCCCTCTCCCACAAAACCTCCTTTACCCCCTCCCTCCAACCTTTTCCGGGACGATCTCTACCTCGCTTTCCTCCCCCTACAGATTTATACGCTCTCCAAGTCAATCTGCTTTGTTCCATTCTCTCTAAATAACCAAGCCACCTCAACAGCCCCTCTTCAGCCCTCTGACTAATACTTTTAGTAACTCCACACCTCCTAATTTCCACACTACGAATTCTCTGCATAATATTTACACAACACATTGCCCTTAGACTCATCTCCACTGACTCCAGCCGCCTCCTTGCTGCAGCATTCACCGCCCAAGTTTCACACCCATATAAGAGTGTTGGTACCACTATACTTTCGTACATAACCTTCTTTGCCTCCATGGAAAATATTTTTTGTCTCCTCAGACACCTCAGCGCACCATTCACCTTTTTTCTGCATCACTTCTATGGCTAACCTCATCCTACATAAATTTATATGCTGTCATGTCAACTCTCAAATATCTGAAAACATTCCCTTCTACACACACACACACACACACACACACACACACACACACACACACACACACACACACACACACACACACACACACACACACACGTTCAGGACCCTGTACACCGTGTACGTTAGGCCCATATTGGAGTATGCGGCACCAGTTTGGAACCCACACCTAGCCAAGCACGTAAAGAAACTAGAGAAAGTGCAAAGGTTTGCAACAAGACTAGTCCCAGAGCTAAGAGGTATGTCCTACGAGGAGAGGTTAAGGGAAATCAACCTGACGACACTGGAGGACAGGAGAGATAAGGGAGACATGATAACGACATACAAAATACTGAGAGGAATTGACAAGGTGGACAAAGACAGGATGTTCCAGAGATTGGACACAGTAACAAGGGGACACAGTTGGAAGTTGAAGACATAGATGGACCACAGGGATGTTAGGAAGTATTTCTTCAGCCACAGAGTAGTCAGCAAGTGAAATAGTTTGGGAAGCGATGTAGTGGAGGCAGGATCCATACATAGCTTTAAGCAGAGGTATGATAAAGCTCACGGTACAGGGAGAGTGACCTAGTAGTGACCAGTGAAGAGGCGGGGCCAGGAGCTTGGACTCGACCCCTGCAACCCCAACTAGGTGAGTACAACTAGGTGAGTACACACACACACACACACACACACACGAGGTAGTTTCCACTGGTGTGGTGGTCCTTGTTGACATTAAGTGCCCAGTGCTGCCACCTCACTTGTGGGTCAAGAGGAAGTTGCTTTATTTCCCTTTTCTCTCTCTCTCTCTCTCTCTCTCTCTCTCTCTCTCTCTCTCTCTCTCTCTCTCTCTCTCTCTCTCTCTCTCTCTCTCTCTCTCTCCCTCTCTTTTTTTTTACACAGGGTTTGACAAGGTTAAAAGGATCCCTAGCTTTATTGACAGCTATATTACAGGTTAAGGATTCCTAACTTTATTGGCAAGCTAAGAGCTGTTACCTGCATCAGCTCATTTGAAAGCATTTTTATTGTTATGAGACATACAAGTAGGGAACAGGATGAAGTTGGAGCCATCTGTGGGCCAGCATTTTCATTTGATCAACTGACTTTATCTCGTTGACATCATTATGCTGTACGAATGTGTTCCATACTCGAGTCATCCTGGGTATGTATGATCTCAGATGGAGTGATGTTCTGGAGAAGGGTACAGCCAGAGTGAAGTTGCTGCATTCTGCCCGTCTTGTGGCATAAAAGCTTGTTTCACGCTGTCCTCGAAGTGGATCCAAGTGTGGTATTTTGACAATATTGGCCTTGTACATAACAGTAAGGCCACCCACATCCCTCCTATGTTGAAGGTTCTGCTGAAATGACAGGTCTATCCAGGATGGGTCCAGGCGAGAGATGAGACGTCTTGCTCTGTTCTCTACTCTGTCAAGCAGTCGCAGATGAGAGGGGGGGCAGGCAAACCAAGAAAGTGGAGCATACTCAAGGTGTGAGCGTACTTGTGCCTCGTACAGGATCTTGCAACCCCCTACTGTCAAGCAGATGCGAGATACGGAGAAGTGCTGTAAGCTTCCTGGCTGCCTTGTTTGCAAGATTTACAACATGGTTCTTCATGGTTAGTTTGGAGTCAAATTTCACCCCAAGGACATCAACTTCTTCTCCAGGTGCCAACATCATCCCATTCATCCTTACTACTGCACCAGCATTACCATCATGGTGCCTAGAGACGATCATCATTTGCGTTTTCTCAGGTGCAAATGTTACTTGCCATCTATTTCCCCAAGCTGATATAGCTCTCAGCTGGTGATTGATGTAGCTTAGAGCAGCTGGCATTTCTTCTCTTGGATAAGTGAATGTCAGTGTACAGTCTTCTGCATATGCATGTGATTCTGGGATGAGATGAAGAAGGTCGTTGAAGTAGACATTCCATAACAATGGACCCAGCACGCTTCCTTGTGGAACGCTTGCCCCAATAGGATGCCTTGCTGATTCCGTTCCATTGAGGACTACACTTAGAGATCTACCATGAAGGTAATCACTGAGGAGACATAGCGTAGAGCCTGCAATTCCCAGTGCTTGAAGTTTTGCTAAGAGGCCCTGGTGCCACACCCGGTCGAAAGCGCCAGCAATGTCCAGTGCTACCACACAGCTGACTTTGGATTCATCCAGTGACTGGTGCCACTTAGTGGAGAGGTTTAACAACAGATCAGCAGCAGAGCAACCTTTCCTGAAGCCATATTGACGATCACAAAGTAGTGAGTGGTAGTCAAAAAACTCTGTCATTTGTCTTGAGATTATTGTCTCAAGGATCTTACCAGTGATTGACAGGAGTGACACTGGTCTGTAGTTGCTGATTTCTGCTCTGCTCTTCTTTTTGTGAACAGGGACTACATTTGCCTCTTTCCATAGAGAGGGCCATTTACACTGTACTAGGCAGTGCTGAAAGATGCGAGTTAGAGGTGCTGCTAGCTGGTCTGCACATCTTCTCAACAATCTTGGGCTCAACTTGTCTGGGCCCACAGCCTTTTCTTGGTCAAGTGATTTAAGAAGGAAATGCACCTCCTCCTGCCTTATTGTCACCACTGACAGTTTTGACACAGTTCTTGCAGCTAGCCAAGGAGGGTCCCTTGCTGGATCAGGAACTTGCATTTTGGTAGCAAAGTGTTCAGCAAAGAGGTCCGCCTTCTCTTGACTACTAGTAGAGGTGGTCCCATCCTGTCGATTTAGAGGTGGAATAAGTTCATCAGGCAGATAACCTTGTCTGTCCTTGACCAGGGACCACCAGGTTTTGGAGCCTACCCTACCTGATGCTAACTTTCTTTTAGTGTCCACCTCCCATTTAGCAATGGCCCACTTTTGAACATCACCCATATGCCTACAGGCTTGCATGTGCAAATTCCTGTTATAGGTGGTAGGATGTCTCTTATACCTTCGCCATGCTTTGTACTTAGCAGTAGCAGCCTCTCTACAACGAAAGCCAAACCAAGGCTGATCTGTAGGCTTTGTCACATATTGCCGGTGAGGAATGTGTTCTTGTTGCAGATTAAGGATGTGTCCAGTGAAGGCTTTCACTTGGTTGTCAACATCCCCTTGGAGAAGAGCATTCCAGTCGGTGGTGGCGAGCTCAGAGCAAAGGGCTGGCCAATTACCTCTTTCCCATAGCCAGGTTGTGCGTGTGGACTCCTCACCTAGTCCTGTTGGGATCTTAAGTGTGGTAAAAACAGCCTTGTGGTCGGACGATCCTCTCTCTCTCTCTCTCTCTCTCTCTCTCTCTCTCTCTCTCTCTCTCTCTCTCTCTCTCTCTCTCTCTCTCTCTCTCTCTCTCCATTCCCCTCATTCTCCAGTGTCTGAACAATCACGCATCGCCACTGTTAAATGAAATACATACGTAAGGTAGACAATTATCTGTAAACTCTCTTCAGTGAATATAAATATACTTGCTATAGGAATGATCTTAGCGATGCATGTATGGTGCACAATCAGACCTCTCCTGAGATGCCTTCCAGATATGATATAAAACACCTACACGAGGGAAACACTCATAAGTGGTGCAGTGAGATTTTTCCCTGAGAACGCTTCGCCTGTAAAATTTCTGTGACTTAAAAAGTCCACTGTATGGGCGAAACATTACCAATAAAATTATCATTACACTGCATGTTTTTCTCATTTCTATAAAAGCTCATACTTTTTACATTACGTACATTTGGAGTGACCAAATCCTAGGAACGAACCCGCTTCCAATAATGTCTTCAGTGATTGCATTTTGTCTCCATTTCCACCAGTAAGTTTGGTTAGGCTGATGTATATTAACCTACATACGTGTATAATTTACCCAACAATGTCGAAATTATAAAGATGAGCCCCTTATGTCTGGCAGCGCTGGGCAAATGCTGAAATGTCGAGCATGCACTTTTACACGCAAGGTAACTTGGGTTGAGGACGGGTTGAATTGCAGCAGTGCAAAGTGCAGCATAGCCTTTTAGAACGTTGGCTTTTTAACGAACATTGTACCGGATGGAGGATGGTCCGTTATGTTATTTTTTATTTGAATCTCTCTCTCTCTCTCTCTCTCTCTCTCTCTCTCTCTCTCTCTCTCTCTCTCTCTCTCTCTCTCTCTCTCTCTCTCTCTCTCTCTCTCTCTCTCTCTCTCCTTCTCTCTCTCTCTTTCTCTTTCTCTCACCCTTTCATCCCATTAATCTCTTCCACAATTATTCCCAGCTTTTCGTAAACTATCTCTGTCTCACAGCATTAAGCTTCTTGTTTCGCATTTTCCCCAATCACTTATTATACTGTGTTTTATTAAGCACAAAATTCGTTTTGGTTAGTGAGCACAAGGAATGGTGGAGGCTCGATCCTCAGTCACAACTCTCAAGCAGTTGTCCTTCCTCGTCCATAAAATGCTACCTACTTTTGTTAATGTTGTTGTTGCTACTAGTAGTAATTAGTAGTTAGTTGCTGCAGCAGCAGGACCAGTGGTAAATACTTGTAGTGATAGTCTTACTAGCAGTTATAACATAGTAAAAGTAGTAGTAATAGTAATAGAAACAATGGATATAGTAATTAAATAATAACAATAGTAGTAGAAGTAATAACAGTAGCATTAGTTGTGAGTTATGATGGCGGGAGTGGCAGCAGCAGCGGTATCACAATCATAACTAAGCGCTAAACCCACAAGGGTCATACAGAAGCAGCAGAACGGCAGCAACTTCTGCAGCAGCAGCATCCTTAAGGATGTCGTGAGGAAAATGGCTGGATAACGTCAGGGGCAAAGATAGGGAGTGGTAAGAAAAAGTAAATGAGGAAGAGATGAACATGAATTAGGAAAGGAGAGAGACTTCTCAGATACTGGAGTGGAGATGAGAGTAAGGGTAAATATATTTACGAAATATTAATGATAAAAATGAACAAAAGAAAGAGAAATGAAAATCAGAAGGTACAATCACAAATGTGTTTGTGTGTAAGAGAGAGAGAGAGAGAGAGAGGCCTTGACTCTGATACCAAATCCTTCTCGCTAATTATAATTATGGATGCTGTTGTTTTTATTCTCAAAAACTCTAATAAAAACTAATCAAACGCGCATTGTGTTTTTCAGCTTTCAATGTTCTATGACTTTTGATTGTGAATGATGTCTTATTCTTTGATGTATTGCTTAAAGATTATTTTGTCTTTCTTTGCCTAGCGTTCACTCCAATGTAAAACTTATTTTTTTTGTGTGTGTGTTCTAACAGTACTTTGATTCGGTTATTACACTGTTTATACCAGCTAAATGTAGTGACAAAAGTAAGTTCCATCTACACAAACTGCGACAAAAACTGATTCCAAATACAAAAAAAAAAAAAATTCGACTGCACGTATGCAGCATCTGTTTTTTTTTTTTTTTGTAGACGTTTCGCCATCCAGTGGCTTTATCAATACAAATTCAAGGACATAATGCGAAGACTGTAAAAATATATACAAAAACAGGTAACCAGTTCTCCGGCCTTGAAGATGGTGAAGAGTACCCTAGTCTTGAAGAATTTGAAGCACAGGCATGAAGGCTGGCACTTAGGTACTGGCATCAGGTGAGGGAGTCGCTGCAGACAAAGGCATTGTCACTGGTAGGCGGGATTTTCCAGTGGAAGTAGGTCATACTTAAGGGGTGGGCCAAGAGTAGGCAAGAACTTTGTGGGGGTGTGCTCTCAACCAGATTCCATGACGTGTGTTATGTAGCCTTCATCTGTTGTATGTGTCTCATCTGATGTCAGTATATAAGCGCCAACCTTCATGCCTGTGCTTTAGATTCTTCAAGATTAAGGTGATCATAACGAACTTCAAGACTGTAGAACTATATATGAAAGACGAGGTAATTAGTTGTTATTGTGATACGGTTGCTTCTGCTGCTGCCATTCCTCCACTATAACTCATAATATTACTAATGCTACTGTTATTACCGCTAGTATTATTACTATTGCTGTTATTACTATTACTTTTACTATATTATAACTGCAATACTATCACTAGTACCTGCCACTGGTGCTGCTGCTGCTGCCGCCGCCGCCGCCGCCGCCGCCGCCGCCACCTACTACTACTTGTTACTACTACTACTTACTACTACTAAGTAATACAACTACTACTACTAATAATAATAATACAGTAATAAAAAGAAGGTAGCATTTTATGGATGAGGAAGGACAACTGCTTGAGAGTTGGGACTGAGGATCGAGCCGCCTCCATCCCTTGTGCTCACTGACCAACACGAATTTAGCGCTGTTACAAAAAACGCGATTCTAAAAGCTTAGAGATCTCCAGTGAATACTAGAAAGGACTGCCCTTCTAGCATCCAGCCTGTTACTGGGTTTTCGTAACAATTAGTCAGTATCCTTGTCCAGTTATCCATTAGAATTCAATAAGAATTAACAAAAAAAAAAGGCACAATACCGTGACTGGAACAATACACAAATAACCCGCACATAAAAAAGAAAAGCTTACGACGACGTTTCGGTCCGACTTGGACCATTTACAAAGTCACACTAACCAAAAGTGGAGCAGGACGGCCTGCTCCACTTCTGGTTAGTGTGACTTTGTAAATGGTCCAAGTCGGACCGAAACGTCGTCGTAAGCTTCTCTCTTTTATGTGCGGGTTATTTGTGTATCAATAAGAATTATTAGTGCTTCAGGATTACAACTCGTAGGCTACAAACTAGAGAAATTAAAATTTAATAAATTTATTAATAATTAAGTTGTCTAGGCGTATATCAAATTAAATTAAATCAATATCAACGAAATAAGAATAATCACTTCTCTCGTGTACAGTATTATTGTGCTGAAAGCACATATAACATTTATAATTCTTAAGTACCGTCTGGTACATTAACATTTAATAATACAATATACAAATAATTTTGTAAGTAAGTGCTCTAAGTAGTTCGCTATGTCTCACGACTCGACTAGACTTAAACAAGTGACTGACAAAGTCCTCTCATAAACTAAGTTCTTGACCGACTGGCAATCAGAACAGTCTGCTTGAACAATAAAAAGAATGCTAAACCCAATAGCAATATAACAAGCAACTGTGACACAAAATCAGGAACAAGGAGATAATATAATGACACTAAGTAGGGACCATCAGCAGATCCTCCACAAAAGTCACAAAACTCCCATACAACTGAATCAAAAGTTCAGCATAAGAAAATTCCCGACTGTGACAGTACACAGATACCAGTACAAGTTAGGTCAGATGCTACAGCTCAGGACCTGAGTTGCTCAGAGTGTCTAAGAGAGAGACAACCTCAGTACAACGTCGAAAATCACCAAGTCTATACGATGTTCTGTGAACAGAGTCCCACAGATCCTACAACAATAATGAGATAAGAGACGATCTTCCAACAAGGGCCAATAAGGGAGATTTATTCTCGTCTTGTCTAGAATACGTCCAACCACCAAGCGAGTCTAGACCAGACTGAATACTTCAGGTGAGGAGTGATCACTCCCCCCCCCCTCTGTCACGTGATAGCTCCGTGGACAGTTACTGCCCAGCAACAACGAGAAGCCGGCAGAGTAACGAGCAAAGAGCGATAATTACAGTAGTTAGACAAACAAGACTTGAACTATGAGCACATAATATGTTACATCCTACCTAACAATAGTAACTAAGTCAATTAATAATATAAAGCAACATATTCACGATTTAGCTATTATCGCAAATATAAGCAATATAAAATTACATGAAATAGTAATATACATTATATACATAATAATATACATCATATACATTGTAACCCATTCAGGGGTTGCAACCCCCCCCCCCCAACACGACAGTCGCACTAGGAGTTCCGTTAAAGTCTTTCACATTATTACTGATTACTCATGTCACTTAAATACCATTTAATATAAAAATCTAGATACACTCTTGTGCCAAGCACTTCTATAATTTTTTAGTGTCTATATCGCTAAGTTATGCCCCTGGTACTAGGGCAGTACACAGTATCGTATCTCAGCATACTCGTGGTTATGTACATCAGTGTAGAGACAGGATAGCGTAGACAAACATGACACGTTGAGGCTCGATCATAGAAGAGGAGACTGCATATAAAAAATAGTCTTGTGCGATAGACAGGAGACGGCATTCCACTCTTAAGTAGTGGTTGTGGAATGCTATGCAGTATGGACATCTGAGTATGAAACAGCTTAAGGTGTGTTGTGAGGGGGGGTCTGCGGCAGGACTGTTCCGCCACACAGTAACATCGCCCACACAACACTACAAACTCATCACTCAGCTTCTGTCTCCGTACACATATATCCCCACTACTGTGAATATATAAATATATTAATTAGACATGAGTATATATAATTAACATGGGCTAGAGAGATTACTTACTTTACTGAATTTGACATAGCAAGTAACAAAAGGTATTTGGGCATAAAATTACGTTAATTTGAAATGGGGATGTGCCCAAATACACGTCAAAATGTTCCAAGGACACCACAAGAGCTAGAGCTTCTTTCTCAATAGTGGCATAATTTTTCTGGTGTCGTTTGAGCTTAGATGAATAGTAACATATAGGATGGAGAATATCAGTGGATGTTGACTGTTGGAGCAGCACAGCACCCACTACATAACTCGCATCTATATGTAAAAAGAAGGGGAGGTTGAAATTAGGACTCCTCAACACTGGAGCAGAGGAAAGCAGATGCTTCAACCTTTTGAACAAATCTGAACAATCTCTAATCCAGATGAACTGAACTTTGCTACTAGTGAACACAGTGAGAGGTGTAGGTGTTGTGTGTGCTGGCTTGCCTGTCACTTGACACACGTGGCAACGTCGCACATGATCAGCTACTGTTTCCTTCATTTTAGGCCAAGTAAAATGTTTTGCCAGTTTACCGAGTGTCTTCTTGACACCCAAATGTCCTCCAATGGGACTATTGTGATCAAAATCAAAGGCTTGTTCATGAAATGTAACTGGTAACACTACGAGATGCTTGACTGTGGTGGAAACACTATCAGCTGACAACTTGCATGTGTTTTTCTCCATCAGTACACCGTTACTACAATAGTAACAATTATCGAGATTCTTTGCTTCACTCTCAGTAACTGCTATATCTCTCAGTCTTTCCAGTGACTGATCAACAAACTGATCCTTGATTAAATCATCATGAGTTAGAAATTTAACGTCAGTTGTGTCCTGACCAGGTTGATGACCAGGAGTGTCAGTGTTAATGATCCTGGGCGCAGAGCATCACTAAACAATATATTGAAGCCCAAATCATTGTCATCCACTAACTCAACAGGAGACAAGGATGGTTGTTGTATCTTTGACATAGCTCTAGTAATTGCGCTGAGAGGAAATAAAATAGGTTTCTCTCTACAAGCTTCAATGTCATAATTATCATCAGTGTTATTATCAATCACAAGTGGTTCTTTACATATACCAGCATGAAAGATATCGTTCCTATCAACAAGTCCACTGACCTGATAGGAAATACACCACTGGATATACCCACTGAAATGTAACCAGTATAATAGCTTGTTTCAATGTAAACTTTGTGCAGAGGTACTTGTATAACAGCCCCCCATAGGCTTCTAACAATACATCTATCTTGCAATAGGTATCATCAGTTATGGGCAGTACATCTAATCTTAATAACGTGAGATAACTCCCAGTGTCTCTGAAAGTAATTATCTCAGATGTGATTCGTCAAATCCTACTTTACCCCTCGAAAAGTAAGGACTCATCGCTGAACAAATCTTTTCGTCAGATACACTTTCTGACGCTAGTCATCTGTTTTGAGTAATATTATCTGAAACAGTAGGATCAGAGGTATTACTAGGATTTTGGTGCCTTTGTTGGATGGAAGAGGATACGGCTTGTGTGGGGGCGCCAGCCGCACGACTGTCTCTCGTATCTCTTTCTAACTTATAGCAATACTCTCTAGCATGCCCTTTTCTGTTAAAATAGATACATTTAACTTTCTTCTTCTTGATATCAGATTTCTGTCTAGCCACAGAGACAGATTCAGGACTGTGAGTTTTCCTGGTAAAGGTATGAGAAGTTACAGTAGCAGGTACATCAGGCCGGCAATGAGCAGCTGATTTAGGTTGCCAACTTCTAGGACAATTTTTAGTTACCTTGTTTCTCTGTGTTTTAGTACGTACAAGTTTGTGAGAAATCTCGTAATTGTCTGCTAATGCTGCAGTTTCCAGAATATCCGAGGTAGTATGATCGATCTGATATTCTTGTATATCAGCAGACATACAGTTGTTAAACTCTTCGTGAAGTAACAACTGAACAAGGCTGTCGTAGTTGTTGCACTTGCCAGACCTACACCATCTCTCAAATGCAACTTTTTTCTCGCGAGCAAACTCTACACAAGTTTGATCTTGTCGTCGTTGTAACGTACGAAATGCACGTTGATAACTTACAGGTGACAAGTTATGTCTCTAGAATAGTTTGCTTGACAGCATCATAACTAATGTACTTGGCAAATGGTAAAGCAGCAGCACAAGTTTGAGCTCTTCCTGTCTATTACAAAAAAGTAATTTTTAAAAGACGATGGTATTAAGATTTACTTCTTTTGTAATAAAGAGTTCGGGATACATAAATACACACATTAAAATCAATTAATCTTTAATATATATAAATCAACTATCTTTGGTCTAGAGGTATTTGAACTATGATATAATAATAATATGTACATGTTACTATAATAAATTATAATTAGCATTTTACTAAAATATAATTAATAACCCTACACAGGGTACAACTCTTGACACTACTGTCACTATATATATATATCTCTATGCTAAAACAATAAATTATAAATAACATTTTTATAATAATAAATTACAATCAACTGCCTCTCACGACACGAAGTCAGTCACACGACACTGTTCAGTGTACACTACAACCAGGCCATCTTCAGTGTCCCACGACACCCTTTTCATCTCAGTGTTCCACTACGGTCCTGTGCATATCTCAGTGTTCCACTCCATCGTACGTCCCTCAGTGTCACACTACGGTCCTGGCCCAGTTCAGTGTAACACTCCAACCTTTTCTTCATGTAATGTCCCACTAAACAGCATCTGACGACTCCGGCCCACAGTTGATCAACGTAGACGGTGAGTCCACAGACATCACCGGTAGTCCAGTAAATCCTCTCCAAAGGCGGTTGACACACCGCTAGCCGAACACCATGCTGCAAGCTCACTGAATGCGGCCGTCAAGTAACTGAGGCCAACAGACTCAGTGAGCTGCGGTGAGCGGTTCTTCTAACGCCAGTAGATAGGTACGATTCGGTGGTCAGGTACCTACTGCATAGACGTGTACCCTGAGGAGTTCAGGTACTTAATGTTGAAGCCAGTAGACGTGTACCCTTCGGTGGTCAGGTACCTACTGCTTAGGTGTGTACAGCGAGGCGCTCAGGTACATAATATTTCTAAAGCCAGTAGACGTGTACCCTTCGGTGGTCAGGTACCTACTGCTTAGGTGTGTACAGCGAGGCGCTCTGGTACATACTGTTACTAAAGCCAGTAAACGTGTACCCTTCGGTGGTCAGGTACCTACTGCTTAGGTGTGTACAGCGAGGCGCTCTGGTACATACTGTTACTAAAGCCAGTAGACGTGTACCCTTCGGTGGTCAGGTACCTACTGCTTAGGTGTGTACCGTGAGGCTCTCAGGCTCTTACTGCTCTAAGGCCGGCTCAGCAGCCCCCACATTGGGTTTGATGACGCACCCAGTGGTACTGCCGGCCGGCAGGTTAACTATTTAACCGCTAGTTTGGCAGGGGCCGCAACACTGTCAAAGCTGTGTGCAACAAGGTAGCCCAGTGCTTACGTGGCCAGTTCATAGCACGTGCCTGGTTCTCAAACACATCAAAATAGGTGTCTAAGTCACTCTCAAAAAACTTAGGAACCATGGATGCAGCTTTCTGCACATCAAATGTGTCCTGTGATCTATCAGTCTGTTGTCTTCCAAGACGAACATTTTCTCTCTGGAAATCTTCTTCGATCAATTTCCTCTGTGCCTCTATTTGTTCAGTCTGCAACATAATGAGGCGTTCCAACCTCTCAAACTGTTCCTGAGAGATAGGACCAGTAGGTAACGGAGGAGTAAGGAATCTAACGAATGAGTCTGGACGGTCCTTAGGTCGGACAACTCATCCAGCCGTCTCTAGAGTGTCTAGATCTGGTCTAGGATAAGTAGATACAGGTGTAGTATACACGGTACTAGTATGAGGCTGAGTCATACTACCAGTTAGGAGGGAAGGCGTGAGCGAGAACTGAGCTACACTAGGCTCAGACACTAGGCTCACTTCTGCCTTAGTTGTTCTTTCTTCTCCATCATCAAATAGTCATACTTCCTAATTGTGACACTAGGCTTTCTGTATCTGAATCATAATCAGACATCTCTGTATGAGCAGGAAACAATATATCTTTAATTAACGCTCTGACAGTTTCTGCGGTGTAATTCCTGTTATATGTCACACCGAGATATTTGGCTACTAGCCAACACGTCTGAAGTTTTAATGTACTTAATTAACTCAGATAAAGTCAGAGTATCAATTAATTGTTTCACTTTGGCATACATCAAGAAAATAAGGGTACTACGAGAGAGTGTTTATAGGAAACTATAATCCTAATAGGAATTTTAATGTTGGTTGTTTTAGAGTTAGAGCTCATAAATAGTATTTCCATCTCCTTGGATCAAGAGACTCAGTCAAGTACATATATCCACCTAGTATGTTGTATAAGACAAAACTCGAAGTCTTCAGATTAGGAAAGTACTCAGTGTTTGATCATGGAGTTACTAGTATGTCAAACTGGACAATTTTTCCAACACCTTGGGTCAAGAGCCTCCTGGACAGGCCCCCATTTGTTACAAAAAATGCGATTCTAAAAGCTTAGAGATCTCCAGTGAATACTAGAAAGGACTGCCCTTCTAGCATCCAGCCTGTTACAGGGTTTTCATAACAATTAGTCAGTATCCTTGTCCAATTATCCATTAGAATTCAATAAGAATTATTAGTGCTTCAGGAATACAACTGGTAGGCTACTAACTAGAGAAATTAAAATTTAGTAAATTTATTAATAATTAAGTTGTCTAGGCGTATATCAAATTAACTTAAATCAACATCAACGAAATAAGAATCACTTTTCTCGTGTACAGTATTATTGTGCTGAAAGCACATATCACATTTATAATTCTTAAGTACTGTCTGGTACATTAACATTTAATAATACAATATACAAATAAGTTGGTGTGTAAGTGCTCTAAGTAGTTCGCTATGTCTCACGACTCGACTAGACTTAAACAAGCGACTGACAAAGTCCTCTCATAAACTAAGCCCTTGACCGACTGGCAATCAGAACAGTCTGCTTAAACAATAGCAATATAACAAGCAACTGCAACACAAAATCAGGAACAAGGAGATAATATAACGGTACTAAGTAGGGATCATAAGCAGATCCTCCACAAAAGTCACGAAACTCCCATACTACTGAATCGAAGTTCAGCATAAGAAAATCCCCAACTGTGACAGTACACAGATACCAGTACAAGTTAGGTCAGAAGCTACAGCTCAGGACCTGAGTTGCTCAGAGTGTCTAAGAGAGACAACCTCAGTACAACGTCGAAAATCACTAAGTCTATACGATGTTCTGTGAAAAGCGTCCCACAGATCCTACAACAATAATGAGACGAGACGATCTTCCAACAAGGGCCAATAAGGGAGATTTATTCTCGTCTTGTCTAGAATATGTCCAACCACCAAGCGAGTCTAGACCAGACTGAATACTTCAGGCGAGGAGTGATCCCCCCCTATCACGTGATAGCTCCGTGGACAGTTACTGCCCAGCAACAACGAGAAGCCGGCAGAGTAACGAGCAAAGAGCGATAATTACAGTAGTTAGACAAACAAGACTTGAACTATGAGCACATAATATGTTACATCCTACCTAACAATAGTAACTAAGTCAAATAATAATATAAAGCAATATATTCACGATTTAGCTATTATCGCAAATATAAGCAATATAAAATTACATGAAATGGTAATATACATTATATACATAATAATATACATTATATACATTGTAACCCATTCAGGGGTTGCAACAAGCGCTACATAAATTACAATATAATGAGAGATTGGGGCAAAGGTGAGACAAGTAGCTAGGAAAACTTAAATCTGTTAGATAGAGATGGTTGACGAAAAGCTGGAAATAAGTGTGGAAGAGATTAATGGACAGATTTAGATAAAGAATAACATAACGGACCATCCTCCATCCGGGAGAATGCGCGTTAGAAAATCAAGGTTCTACAGGGTTATGCTGCACTCTGCACTACTGCAATTCAACCCGTCTTCCACACAAGTTATCTTGCGTGTAAAAATGCATGCTCGACATTTCAGCATTTGCCCAGCGCTGCCAGACATAAGGCACTCATCTTTATAATTTCGTCATTGTTGGGTGAATTATATACATATGTAGGTTAATATACATCAGCTTAATCAAGTTTAGTGGTGGAAAAGGAGACAAAATGCAATCACTGAAGATTTGTTAATTGGAAATGGGTTCGTTTCTAGGATCTGATCACTCCAAAAGTATTAGCTTGTATAGAACTGAAAGACATGCAGTGTAATAAGATCTTTCATTGTCAATGTTTCGCCCATGCAGTGGACTTTTTAAAGTCACAGAAATTTTATAGGCGAAGCGTTCTCAGTGAAACATCTCACTGCATTACATATGAGTGTTTGTCTCCCTCGTGTAGGTATTTTTTATCATTTCTCTTCAAAAACTTGAATAGTCTGGAAGGTATCTCAGCAGAGGTCTGATTGTGCACCATACATGCATTGTTCAGATCATTCCTATCGCAAGTATATTTATGCTCACTGAATCGAGTTTACAAATTATTGTCTACCTTACCTAAGTATTGCATTTAACAGTGGCGATGCGTGATTGTTTAGACATTTGTGATACATGTACATGGTTGTGTCTACGGGTCACCTCTTATTGAGTTCTCAGATGAAGTTAAACCCCAGCAAGTGCAAAATCATCAAGTTTGGGAAAGGACAGAGAAGACGGCAAACCTAGTAGCCTAGGAGGTCAAAGGTTACAAAACTATGTCGAAGAAAATAATCTTGGGGTGAGCATCATACCGAGCACATCTGTGGCGCACATACCCCAAATAACTGCTGCAGCATATGGGCGATAAGCAAGCCTATGAATAGCGTTTTGACATCTAAGTAAGGAGTGAGACTGTGTTCTGCTTACAGCAGCAGTATGGAACCCACACCTGGTCAAACACGTCAAGAAATTAGAGAGAGTAGTCCCGAAAATAAGGGGTATTCCCTATTAGGAGAGGTTAAGTGAAATCAACCTAACGACACTGGAGGACAGGAGGGATAGGGAAGACATGATAACGACATATAAAATACTGAGAGGAATTGACAAGGTTGAAACGGACAGAATGTTTCAGAGATGGGACACAGCAACAAGGGGTCACTGCTGGAGGCTGAAAACTCTGATGAGCCACAGAGATGTCTGGAAGTATTCTTCAGCCATTGAGTCATCAGGTAGTGGAACTATCTCAAGAGTGATATAGTGGAAGCAATATCCATACATAACTTTAAGGAAAGGTTCGATAAGGCTTATGGAGAAAGAGAGTGGACCTCATAGCGACCTGCGAGAAGGAGGGGCCAGGAGCTATGACTCTACCTCTGCAATCACACAAAGGTGAGTACAAAGAAAGCAGGCAATGTGTCTATCAACAAGTACCTTTGATAACTGGTAATTAAAACACACATACTCACACAGGAGCAACACACACACACACACACACACACACACACACACACACACACAGAGGCCAAGAGCTAGGATTCGACCCCTGCAACCTCAACTAGGTGAGTACACACACTGTGTACGTCAGGCCCATACCGGAGTACGCAGCACCAGTTTGGAACCCATACCTGGTCAACCACGTCAAGAAATTAAAGAAAGTGCAGAGGTTTGCAACAAGGCTAGTTCCAGAGCTAAGTGGAATGTCCTACGAAGAAAGGTTAAGGGAAATCGGTCTGACAACACTGGGAGACAGGAGGGTCAGGGAAGACATGATAACGACATACAAAATACTGCGTGGAATAGATAAGGTGGACAGAGACAGGATGTTCCAGAGATGGGACACAGAAACAAGGGGTCACAATTGGAAGTTGAAGACTCAGATGAGTCAAAGGGATGTTAGGAAGTGGAATAGTCTGGCAAGTGATGTAATGGAGGCAGGAACCATACATAGTTTTAAGACGAGATATGATAAAGCTTATGGAGCAGAGAGAGGGAGGACCCAGTAGCGGTCGGTGAAGAGGCGGGGCCAGGAGCTGAATCCCTACCCCTGCAACCACAGTTAGGTGAGCACACACACACACACACACAAACACACACACACACACACACACACTATTTGTGTCGTCAACAGAGGACCAAGGAATGAAAATATTGATAAGAGGGAGAAAAATTGTTGGAGGCGTTTCTATTTCTAAACGGGATTCTCATCAAAAACTGGAGAGTCAGGTAATGAATGGAAATGCTTCTTCTTAGCGGTGAGATATATACCTCGATACGTACGTACGTTATCTCTTAAAGAAAATTACTATTTTAGCTATATACTCAGGTACGGTATTTCATAAAACGGATTTCTTATTCGTTTCTCATAAATAACATGTAAAATATTGATGGTGTTGCCTTTTTTTTTTACTTATGTTGGTGCTGCCTTTGCTTAATTATAATGGCGCTGCCCTTGTTCATTAGAGATATCTTGGAAGCAGTGACTAGAAAAGATTACTGCTATCGCATGGAGGATGTTTTTGTCGTATACCCCAAATGGATGTATTCATTTAAAGTTTTGTTAATGGTGAGACATGATGAAGAAACCATTTTTAGTGCTCGTTGTGAGCATTAATCATTCTGGTAAGATGAACCCTAATCATACTGTAATAAAACTCAGCATGGGGTGAGTAAGAGACGCACGGGACCCTAATGTAAACATAATTAAGTGGGTGTGGTTGTGGCTAATCCGATTTACCT
>NC_091295.1:59407101-59509146 GCF_038502225.1 Cherax quadricarinatus | reverse complement strand
ATGATGTACCGAGTAGGGTTATAGTCTAAAATCTTGGGTAGCTTGGAAGGGAGATTGGATAAGTTTGTGAGCAGACCTTCTGCAGTGTTCTTCCATTCCTATGCTCTTATGTGGGATAGCGATGAAGAAGTTTCTTGGCGAGTGGTTCAGCTATGTTATAGAAGCCATTATTCTGGTTGAAGTTGTCGGATATAGAGATAATCGATGATTCTAGGATTCTTCGGTATTGAGTGTTGTCTTCTGTGTCGATAAGTCTTGAGTTTCTGTAGCTTATTAAATGGTTGTGTGAATTACGGTGTTGTACACAGGCATTCCTTGTATCGTCAGACCTGCTTGCGTATTGGTGTTCTGAAATGCGTGTTTGAAGGTCCCTTGATGTTTCGCCCACGTATAATTTGCTGCAGTCATTACAAGGGATTATGTATACCCCTGCAAAGGATGGAAGCTTGTCCTGTCTATCACTGGTAATGTCCTCGATGGTCGTGGTTGTGGAGGTAGATACTTGGAATGAGGAATTGGAAAAGATGTTGGAAACGTGTTTGGCAATGGAGATGGTGGGGAGGACTATGTATCTCTTCTCGGCAGTGTCTTCTCTGGGTGTGTTGAAGATGTTTAATGCCCGTCGTCTGCAGTCTCTGATGAAGTGACGAGGATAGTGGAGTTTAGAAAATACTTGTTCAATTATAGTGCATTCTTCCTCAAGAAACTCATTGCTGCAGATTCTGAGTGCGCGCAGGAAGAAGCCTATAATTACACCACGTTTAGTTTTGGTGTTGTGGTGAGAGCAGAAATGGAGAAGATCGTTTTGGTTGGTGGGTTTTCGATAGACTTTAAAACGAAGTTCATTGTCAGCTTTGCAGAGAAGAACATCAAGGAAAGGAAGAGTGTTGTCGACTTCTTCAAGTGAGAATTGGATTGAAGGCTCGACCTGGTTGAGCTTGTTTTGGAGAGCTTGAACGTTGAACATCTAGAAGCCGAGCGTTTCTCCACCATTATTCCTTCGTCTGTCACCTGGCTCCGTTATGTTGACGACATTCTCCTCATAACTCCTAGACACTTCAACGTTCAAGCTCTCCAAGACAAGCTCAACCAGGTCGAGCCTTCAATCCAATTCACACTTGAAGAAGAAGTCGACAACACTCTTCCTTTCCTTGATGTTCTTCTCTGGAAACTGTTGTGGAACCATCTAATGCATTCTCCGTGCTACCCGACGAATGTGAGTCGACTACTGGGAACGTCATGACGAACGACACCAAGGAAGGTAAGAATATTGTTGTTGCTGGGGATAGCCAAGTTAGGAATATGGATAGGGCGTTCTGCTTGAAGGACAGGAGTAGGAGACAGAGGGTTTGCTTTCCTGGGGCTGGGATGGAGGATATTGTTAGCCGTCTGGATGACGTCATGAGAGGTAATGGGAGCAATCCTATTATCTGTCTCAGTGCTGGAGGCAACGATGTTGGCAGACGTAGGAGTAAGGACCTGATTAGCAGGTATAGGTCAGCAATAGAAATAATTAGGAGGAAGGGTGGGAACCCTGTCATATGTGGTATTTTGCCAAGGAGAGGAGTTGGAAATTAATGGTTATAAAGGGCAATTGGTGTCAATCGCTGGCTGGACAAATACTGTAAGGAAAATGCGGTAACATTCATTGACAACTGGGACCTCTTCTGTGGCAGAAATGACATGTATGCCAGGGATGGGGTTCACTTATCTAGGTCTGGGGTGGGGGCACTGGCAACTGCAGTGGAGGGAGCTGTTCAGACTTTAAACTAGGAATAGTTAGTGGTATGGGTTTTGGCTGGGAAACAGTGAAGTCGCAGTGTAGTAATATTATGAGTTCTAGGGGAACTAGTAATAAGCAGAACGAAGTAGATATTGAAAAGCCAGTGACACTAGGTGATAAGGACAGTAATAGGTTTAGTAGAAAAACAGAAATCAGCAGGCACGGTAAAGAGAAAGGAGAGTCTTTCAATGTTTATTATGCTAATAGCCGTAGTGCTAGGAATAAGATGGACGAGTTGAGATTAGTTGCTAGTGCATGCAACATTGATGTATTTGCCTTAATTGAGACGTGGTTTAATTAAAAAAGTCGGGACATGCCTGCGGAATGTCACATACAGGGTTTTAAATTGTTCCAAGTAGATAGAAGTATCGGGAAAGGGGGTGGCGTGGCATTGTATGTCCGAGATCGCTTGAACTGTTGCATGAAAATGGGTATTAAGTCTGAAGTAACACATACAGAGTCTGTTTGGATAGAATTTTCGGAGGGGAATGAAAAATTGATTTTAGGTGTGATATACAGTCCCCTAAACTTAGGGACCAAGGGAGACTACTAGTGGAGGAAATTGTTAAGGCCACAAGGCACGATAATGTAGTAATTCTAGGAGACTTTAACTTTAGTCATATTGATTGGAATTTCTTGACTGGGAATTTAGAATCATACGATTTTTTAGTAGTTCAGGATTGTTTTTTGAAGCAGTTTGTGACAGAACCTACAAGGGGAAATAACCTGCTTGACTTAGTTCTGGCAAACAATAAATCCCTTGTTAATAATTTAGAAATTTCAGAGGAACTTGGTGCTAGCGACCACAAATCAATTACATTTAGCATTGAATGGAAGTATGATAGTAGAGATAACTCAGTAACAGTCCCAGATTTTCGCTTAGCAGATTACGATGGGCTTCGAGAACACTTATCTGTTGACTGGGGTAACGAAGAGAGCTATCAATATGACAGTTTTCTGAACACTATACTTGCTGCTCAAAGAACGTTTATCCCGTATAAAGAAATTACATCAAATAGAAATGACCCAAAATGGATGAATAACAGGCTGAAATATCTACTAGTGCATAAGAAGGGAATTTATAGGCATATCAAAAGAGATGAGGGTCATCTTATGAATCAGTAAATTGACATTAAGAGGGACATTAAAAAGAGGATAAGAAAAGCGAAAAGGGACTATGAAATTAAAGTTGCTAGGGATTTTAAAACTAACTCAAAAAGTTTTTTCCAGGTCTATAGAACAAAAGTTAGAGATAAGATAGGTCCCCTTAAAATAACTGTGGGCATCTTACTGACAAAGAGAATGAAATGTGCTCGATTTTAAATAATTATTTTCTCTCGGCTTTCACACAGGAAGACACTAGCAATATTCCAGTAATTAATTTTTATAATGGGCCTGAAGAAGATAAATTATGTAACATCACAGTCACTAGTGAAATGGTTGTGAAGCAGATAGACAGACTGAAGCAAAATAAGTCGCCAAGTCCTGATGAGCAAAAATGAATTGAATGCAAAATGGAATTCTGTGAACCATTAACTAATATTTTTAATTTATCTCTTTAAACAGGTGTAGTGTCTGATATGTGGAAGATGGCTAATGTAATTCCTATTTTTAAAGCAGGGGACAAGTTGTTACCGTCAAATTACCGCCCAATAAGCCTGACCTCAATTGTAGGCGTCAATTATAGCGGAGATTATAAGAAGCCATCTCGATAAGCATAGCTTGATTAATGATACTCAGCATGGATTCATGAGAGGCGGTTCTTGTCTAACTACTTTATTAACTTTCTTCAGTAAAGTTTTTGAGGCTGTTGATCACGATGAAGAATTTGATATTATTTACTTAGATTTTAGTAAGGCTTTTCATAGAGTTCCGCACCAAAGACTGTTAAAGAAAGTGGCAGCTCATGGCATTGGGGGAAAAGTGCTCTTGTGAATAGAGTCATGGCTCACAGACAGGAAGCAGTGTCCATAAATGGGGTTAAATCCGAGTGGGGATCTGTAACAAGTGGCGTACCACAGGGATCAGCCTTAGGCCCGTTGTTGTTTATAATATATATCAATGACCTTGATGAGGGTATTACTAGTGATATGAGCAAATTCGCCGATGACACAAAGATAGGTAGGATAATTGATTCAAACGTAGATGTTATGGAACTTCAGGAGGATTTAGACAAACTCTATTCTTGGTCAGAAAAGTGGCAGATGTAGTTCCATGTAGATAAATGTAAGGTTCTGAAGCTCGGGAGTGTCCATAACCCTAGCACTTAAAAGTTAAATAATGTAGAACTTAGCCATACAGATTGCAAAAAGGACTTGGGGGTTATGGTGAGCAGCAACCTTAAACCAAGACAGAAATGCCTAAGCGTACGTAATAAGGGAAATAGATTATTGGGATTTATATCAACAAGTGTAAGCAACAGAAGTCCAGAGGTTATACTGCCTCTAGGCAGTATAATCTCTGGACTGCCTCTAGACAGTATAACTACCCTATTTCAAAACCAATACTTTCCTACATCCTTTCTAAATCTAAACTTATCTAATTTAAATCCATTACTGCGGGTTCTCTCTTGGAGATTTATCCTCAAGACTTTATTTATATTCCCTTTATTAATTCACATCTTCCACTTATACACCTCGATCATGTCTCCCCTCATTCTTCGTCTAACAAGTGAATGTAATTTAAGAGTCTTCAATCTTTCTTCATAAGGAAGATTTCTAATGCTATGAATTAATTTAGTCATTCTACGCTGAATGTTTTTTAACGAATTTATGTCCATTCTGTAATATGGAGACCAGAATTGAGATGCATAATCTAGGTGTTGCCTTACTAATGGTGTATAAAGCTGCAGTATAACCTCTGGTCTTTTGTTGCTTACACTTCTTGATATAAATCCCAATAATCTATTTGCCTTATTACGTACGCTTAGGCATTGCTGTCTTGGTTTAAGGTTGCTGCTCACCATAACCCGCAAGTCCTTTTCACAATCTGTATGGCTAAGTTCTACATCATTTAACTTGTAAGTGCTAGGGTTATGGACACTCCCGAGCTTTAGAACCTTGCATTTATCTACATTGAACTGCATCTGCCACTTTTCTGACCAAGAATAGAGTTTGTCTAAATCCTTCTGAAGTTCCCTAACATCTACGTTTGAATCAATTATCCTACCTATCTGTGTGTCATCGGGGAATTTGCTCATATCACTAGTAATACCCTCATCAAGGTCATTGACATATATTATAAACAACAACGGCCCCAAAACTGATCCCTGTGGTACGCCACTTGTTACAGATCCCCACTCGGATTTAACCCCATTTAAGCATACTCTCTACTTCCTATTAGTGAGCCATGACTCGATCCATGACAGCACCTTTCCCCCAATGCCATGAGCTGCCACTTTTTTTAACAGTCTCTGGTGTGGTACTCTATCAAAAGCCTTACTAAAATCTAAGTAAACAATATCGAATTTTTTATCATGATCAACGGCCTCAAAAGGTTTACTGAAGAACGTCAAGAAATTAGTTAGGCACGAACGGCCATTAGTAAATCCATGCTGAGTATCATTAATCAAGCTGTGCTTATCCAGATGGCTTCTTATATTATCAGAATAATTGACTCTAGTAACTTACCAACAATTGAGGTTAGGCTTATTGGGCGGTAATTTGACGGCAACGACTTGTTCCCTGCTTTAAAAATAGGAATTACATTAGCTATCTTCCACATATCAGACACTACACCTGTTTCAAGAGAAATATTAAAAATATTAGTCAATGGTTCACAAAGTTCCATTTTACACTCCTTAAGAACCCTAGAAAAAGGTTCATCAGGGTCCAGGGATTTATTTTGCTTCAGTCTATCTTTTTGATAACCATTTCGCTAGTGACTATGATATTGCATAATTTATCGCTTTCAGGCCCACTATAAAAATTTATTACCGGGATATTGTTAGTGTCCTCCTGAGTGAAAACTGAGAGAAAATTATTAAGAATAGAGCACAATTCATTCTCCTTGTCAGTAAGGTGCCCAGAGCTATCTTTAAGGGGACCTATCTTATCTCTAACTTTTGTTCTATATTCCTGGAAAAAACTTTTCGGGTTAGTTTTCGATTCCCTAGCAACTTTAATTACTTAGTGCCGTTTAGCTTTCCGTATCCCCTTTTTAATGTCCCTCTTAATGTCAGTAGAATGATTCATAAGACGACCCTCACCTCTTTTGATGCGCCTATAAATTCCTTTTTTTCTGTCCAAAAAGATATTTGAGCCTATTATTCATCCATTGTGGGTCATTTCTGTTCGATCTAATTTCTTAATACGGGATAAATGTTCTCTGGGCAGCATGTATAGTGTCTAGAAAACTCTCGTACTGATAGCTCTCTTCGTTACCCCAGTCAACAGATGATAAGTGTTCTCTAAGCCCATTGTAATCTGCTAAGCGAAAATCTGGGATTGTTACTGAGTTATCCCTAATATCATATTCCATTCAATGCTAAAGGTAATTGATTTGTGGTCACTTGTTCCAAGTTCCTCTGAAATTTCTAAATTATTAACAAGTGATTCCTTGTTTGCCAGAACCAAGTCAAGCAGGTTATTACTCCTTGTAGGTTCTGTCACAAACTGCTTCAAAAAACAATCCTGCACTACATCTAAAAAGTCATTAGATTCTATATTCCCTGTCAAAAAATTCCAGTCAATCCTAGAATTACAACGTTGTCGTGCCTTGTGGCCTTAACAATTTCCTCCCACAGTAGTCTTCCTTGGTCTCTATCAAGGAAGCAGTGTGTGTCCATAAATGGGGTTAAATCCCTTTGAGGATCTGTAACAAGTGGCGTTCCACAGGGATCAGTCTTGGGCCCATTTTTGTTTATAATATATATCAATGATCTTGATGAGGGAATTACTAGTGAAACGAGAAATTCGCCGATGACACAAAGATAGGTAGGATAATTGATTCAAACGTAGATATCAGGGAACTTCAGGAGGATTTAGACAAACTCGGTACCTGGTCAGAAAAGTGGCAGATGCAGTTCAATGTAGATAAATGCAAGGTTCTGATGCTCGGGAGTGTCCACAATCCTAGCACTTAGAAGTTAAATAATGTAGAACTTAGCCATACAGATTGCGAAAAGGACTTGAGGGTTATGATAAGCCGCAACCTAAAACCAAGACAGCAATGCCTAAGCGTACGTAATAAGGCAAACAGATTACTGGGATTTATATCAAGAAATGTAAGCAACAGAAGTTCAGCGGTTATATTACAGCTTTATACATCATTAGTAAAGCCTCACCTAGATTGGTAGATAAGACACATAGGCAACATTAAGGCAACTTTATTCCGAAACGTTTCGCCTACACAGTAGGCTTCTTCAGTCGAGTACATAAAGTAGGCAGGAGCAGTATAGCTGAGAAGACGATGTAATCAGTCCATCACCCTTGAAGTCGTAGATTTGAGGTTGTCAGTCCCTCAGCCTGGAAAAGTTCTGTTCCAAAGTCTGGAACTAACTGAAGATCAAGCGACTGTGTTGAGACTTAAATACTGGCGGAAGGAGAGGTGCAGAGTAGTCGTAGTAGTAGTGAGAATGTAGCCACTGGGAGGTCATGTCCCTCCCAGATCAAACGATTCTCACTTGAAAAGGTTGACCAAGGTGTTTTCTCTTCTGTACCAAGATGCCATTGTGTTGCAGTGTCTGACAGAGTGATTATCAAATGGTATACAATGTGACATTGTATGGTATACAATGTGACATGTCACATTGTGACATTGTATACCATTTGATAATCCTTCACCTAGATTATGCAGCTCAGTTCTGGTCTCCATATTACAGAATGGACATAAATTCGTTAGAAAACTTTCAGCGTAGAATGACTAAATTATTACATAGCATTAGAAATCTTCCTTATGGAGAGAGATTGAAGACCCTTAAATTACATTCACTTGTTAGACGAAGAATGAGGGGAGACATGATCGAAGTGTATAAGTGGAAGTTGGCTATTAATAAAGGGGACATTAATAAGGTCTTGAGGATATCTCTCCAAGAGAGAACCCGCAGTAATGGATTTAAATTAGATAAGTTTAGATTTAGAAAGGACATAGGAAAGTATTGGTTTGGAAATAGGGTAGTTGATGAGTGGAACAGTCTACCTAATTGAGTTATTGAGGCTAAAACCTTGGGTAGTTTCAAATTTAGGTTGGATAAATGCGTGAGTGAGAGGGGTTGGATTTGAGTGGGACTTGCATATTGGTGGATAGAGTTATCAGAGCTTATTTCTTGGGTAGTTTAGAAAATTTGGTTGGGTAAATGTTTTGTGTGAAGGCTTACTCAGCCCTGTAACAACTTCAGTCAGTATTACTCAGGCTGGCTCCTCCTCAGGAAAATTAGTGAATAGAAAAAGAAATAATAACAGACAAACATAAACACTTTATTATATAGAAAATATAAAATGTAAAACACTTAAATATGAAATATTAATCCTACATTAAAGAAAATGAAAATGAAAAATATAAATGATAACTGAATTCAACGCTAATTTAAATGTATATAAAACGTGGGTGTCTGGTGTTGGTGACACTGTTGTTGAAATCGTAGCCGTTGCTGATGATGGGGGGGGGGGGGTCGCAGGTGTTGGTGACCACCACTGGCTAGATCTTCACAGATTATTGCCGTGAGTATAATATCCCGATGACAGGAAAGCAGGTTCTTTACCGCTGCAATGATGTGGGGTTATGTCCTGCAATTTCATACAGGTGCACAGGTACTTCAATACAAAATGGAGAAGTCTCTGGACGTTAGTCCTTCTCCTGTTCTGCTCGTTGATTGCCAGGTGACCCTCTCTGACATCCAAGCTGGAAAGATAGACAGGTTACCCACTGCTTAAATAATCACTCTCCATGGTAGTGTACAATATTCAAAAGACGTGGTTATTATTACAACATTCAACCCAGAGCAAGACTGAAAGGACTAAGTTTATTATTGGTCAAAAGTGAAGCTTTTAACCAATAAATCCACTAGAATACAAGGCAGGCATGTACTTACAGTATTGTTGGGAGCTGTGAGTCGAGTGATTTACTGTTTGACCAGAGCCCCACACGTCACCTTTCGAGGGGCGGGGGTGGAAGAGGGAGGGGAAGGAAGAGCGGGAGCTAGACTGACCCTACGTTAACAAGCAGCCGGCAATGAAACTATCACTTTCGGGGAGGGGGAAGAAAGGCGGGAGCGTGACTTATCCTACCTTAACTAGTAGCCGGTAATTAAACTATCGTTACTATATTGCTACTCCTATCTATTGAACTTTTCCCTCACACTCCCCCATACCAAGACTTATAGTCAAGGAGTATAAGAAGAATAGATGAGGAAAAAGTTCTAACATGTGGAAGTCGCGTAAGGCAACAAATCTTCTACTGACTGTCACGACTTAACCAGTCAGAGAAATAATTGGATGAACCATTGATATACACAATATGGAACTTAAAAGCCTGGAGTGCCAATGTCCACCTCAAGAGGCGACTGTTGGTTCCCTTAAAAGTTTCTACGTATATCAAAGGTTTGTGGTCCGTTTCTAAAATGAATTCTTTTCCCAGCAAATGAAATTTAAGTTTGGAGATACCCCACACAAGGGCTAAACATTCCTTTTCTATTGTGGAGTATCTTGTTTCTGCGGGAAGGAGTTTCCGGCTTAGGAAGCATACAGGGAAGGGAGTACCATCATGGTATTGTAGTAACACCGCACCTAAGCCAGTATTGGAGGCATCAGTTCTCAAACAAAATGTTTTATTAGTATGTGGAATCTTAAGTATAGGGTCTTTCGAGAAGATACTTTTAATCTCATTAAACTTTTCCCGAGCTACGTCGGAAAGTTCAAGAGGTTCCTTCACAGACTTTTTAAGGAAGTCCGATAAGATTCCTGTAAGATCAAGATTCGGGATAAACCGTGCATAAAAATTTACAGAACCAAGAAAGCTTTGCATGAGCTTCTTGGTTCTGGGGAATTTAAATTCTAATAAAGCTTTGATCTTACTGGGGAGAGGCTGCAGAGAGTTATTAGAAAGTATTAGTCCAAGATATCTAATCTTGTTATACCCAAGGAAGCATTTCTTCGGCTTGGCAGTGAGGCCATGTGAGTGTAACCTACGCAAAACTGATGTTAATGTTTGGATATGTTCGCCCCACGTAGATGTCATTACGTAAATGTTATCAAAATAAACTGAAACATTTGGCATATTACCCAAGACCTTTCTCATCAGTCTCACGTAGGTAGCACAGGCAGTTACCAAACCGAAGGGCATAGTTCTATACTGCATCAGTCCTTGGTGTGTAGGAAAAGCGGTGTACTGCTTAGAAGAAGGATCTAACATTACTTGATGATATGCCTGTGCAATATCAATCTCTGAAAAGAAGGAAGCGTCATAAAATTTGTGTAGATCGCTATCTATTAAGGGCATAGGCTCAGCATCCCACCGAGTTATAGCATTAAGGCCTCTGAAGTCAATAGCAAGTCTATATGAATTATCCTCCTTCTTAACCATGACTACTGGTGAACAATATGAGGATACTGAAGGTTCAATGATCTTTAGTTTTAATAATTTGTCTACCTCTCGGTCAACTGCATCCCTAAGGTGAACTGGAACTGGGTATAATTTTCGTTTGATAGGATTGTCCGTCACTAAGTCAATCTTATGGACTACCGTGGAGGTAACACCTGGAATATCAGTAAAGACGTCTGAAAAGTTACTCACACATTGAAGTAGTTCATGTCTCTTATGGTCATCCAAAGATTCATTAATATTAATGGTGGTTGCGTCCGAGTGGTCAAGAGTCACCAAGTCATGTAGTTCTTCATCATAGTCTAAGTTAGAGGTGTCAATTACGCACACTTTACATTCTTCAGTTGTCTTATCAAGTTCGTGTGGAAAAACTAAGTCAAAGTTGTTAAGGCAGTTAACCGAATTTCTTCGGTAATATTTCTTAAGGATGTTGATATGATAAAGCTTAGGTTTCCCCTTGACTTCTATGAGGTAGTCAACTTTCCCACAAATTTTTAATACTTTATATGGACCTTTCCATGCTACTAATAATTTATTTGACTTTATAGGCAAAAGTACAAGAACTTCATCACCTACTTTAAAACTTCTCCTCTGACTTTTGGAATCAATATAGGTTTTGTACTGGTCCATTGACAAGCTTAGGTTTTTCGAAACTATGTCAGAGGTCTCCTCAAGTTTGGATCTAAGGTCAAGGAGAAACTGGTAAGAAGACTGAACCTCAGCATTTACCTCCTCATTAGTCCATAAGTCATGAAGGATGGACAATGGGCCTCTGGCCTGTCTACCATAGAGAAGTTCAAAAGGTGAAAACCCCAAAGAGTCACTGGGAACTTCCCTCATGGCAAACAAAGCACAGGGTAGGTAACGATGCCACTCCTTAGGTTTAAGGGAGCAAAGTTTCCTTAAAATGGACTTGAGAATCGAATGCTGGCGCTCAATCCTTCCATTACAGCTGGGATGATAGGGTGTGGTGAAGAGAGGCTTCACTCCCAGAAGTTGGTATAGATGTTGCATTAAGTCAGATGTGAATTGTGTCCCACGGTCAGACAAAATTTCTCTAGGGATGCCCACTCTGGAGAAGATGGACAAAAGGGCTTCAGCCACCTCTGTAGTAGTTATGATCTTTAAGGGAACGGCTTCAGGGAAACTCGAAGCATAATCAATTAATGTTAATATATATCTATGTCCCCCAGATGAAAGTGGAGATAAAGGACCAACGATGTCAATAGCTACTCTTTCAAACGGTACCGTAAAGATAGGCATTTTGACCATAGGTACTCGCCTGGTACCTCGGGAGGATGACAGTTGGCAAACTTTACACGATCTACAATAGGTAGTCCTCTTCAAGGGGGGCTCCTTGGCGTGGTGAAGAGGCTCTTGGTCTGAGGAATTAGACCTGTTGGTCTTCTTCCTCAGACCGAACCTAATTACCCCCCAATCTCCCCTCCTCTATCCCATCCTCCCCATCCTCCCCTTTTTCCTTTCCTCCTCCTCCTCCCCACCCCTCCCTTTTGCCCTTCCTCTTTTTGGCCTTTGGGATTTCTCCCACAGGTGCGCTAGTTCCTAGGTAGGGGAAAGGATACCGGGGTCTATCCCATTCCGTTGAGGTTCTTGGCGGTGGCGTAGTTTGCCGTGGAATCTGGATCGCCTGGGGATGTCCCAATCCCTCTCCGGTATCCCGGAGTAGCTTTGGGTGTCTTTCGGGCAACAGGTGTATCTCTGGAAGCCACCTTTCTGATTCCGGGGGTGGTAGCCGAAGGAGGTATGCTTTGTGGCAGATATCCGGTCGCCCTCTCTTTTGTCCACCGAGGTAGCTCGGCAGATGTGAGGTTGCTATCCCGGATTGTTAGTTTACTAGCATGATGGGTAGGGTATGGCACGGGTTCCATGCTGCATCTGCGCTACTTGCGGTGCTGAGGTCCTCTTGGGCGCGGAGGGAGATTTCTGGCACTTTCATTCCTCCTAGGAACTATCCCTCCCCGGTCCCCCCTTTTTTTATTCTTTTTTTTATTTTTATTTTCTTTTCTTCATTTTTTTCTTAAAAACAAAAAGAAAGAAGTAACCTAACCATGGCAGCCCTAGTCCATGAACCTGCTACCCCGGGCCTCTTCTTGATACCGCACCCCGTTCTGACCCCGCCTCGTCTTTGGACCACTCTTCAGACACTCCTCATGCCTCTGTACCTATTGCCGGTGCTGTTTCCTCACCCGCTTCAGGTACTGAGGCCTCGACTGACTTCTTCGATTTATCGAACCTTCACTCTCCTCTGACTATGCTTCCGGCCTCTCCCTCTACGGTGCGGCAATTTTCAAATCGCCGACCCGTTCCACGTCGGACCAACTCTGGTCCCATGCCTAAACGCCAACGACAATTACCTGCTGATGATACTTCTCCACCTTCTCGTTCTTCTCAGAAACGATCGACACCGTCCTTCACTACCTTTCCACGCTCAGTTTCAGACTGAACAATGGACTAAATTCTTCACTTTACGACCGACTTCCTCTACTGCCTATCTTTCTGGCCACAATATTGGCAAGGCATTCCTATGCCATGTTGGTAAAGATATTTCTTTTCATGCTCTTAAGAGCGGTACGCGCATCATTACCGTACAGAATGCTACCCAGGCTCATGAGCTCTCTCGTCTTTCCCATATCGATACTGTTCCTGTCACTCTTGAAAAACATCATTACCTCAATTCTTGTAGTGGTACCGTCATTCTGCCCCATACCATAGTTCAACAAAATTTCCAGACATGTGGCACTGACATTCTTGAACAGCTGGAACTCCAAGATCTCCCAATCCTCAAGGTAGACACTTACGTTCTTCCTGCCCGCGGGCGGAGACGATACCCTACCAATGTGGCTCGTTTAACTTTTGACAGCCGAGAACTCCCATCCTCAGTTTTGTATAGCAGGACATGGGTTACAAGTTCGAAAGGTGATCCCTACACCACAACAGTGTAGAAATTGCTGGCGATTTGGCCATCCAGCGAAATATTTCAGATCTATCGCCGAATGCCCAGTCTGTGGTGCCGATGACCATTCTAATACGTCTTGCAATCGATCTCCCTCTTGCCTTAACTGTCATGAGGCTCACCCTTCGTACTCTCGCCGTTGTCAAGTCTATTTAAACGAGCGGGAAATCCGTTACCTCAAAGAGACAGAAGGTCTCCCTTATGCCATGGCAGTTTCTCATCTCCGCCTCCAAGGGAGACTCCCACGTGTTTCTTATTCCCGTGTTTCAAAACGTCCCCCCACTTCTGGTATCCCATCTTCTACACCCACCTCTGTGGTTACCTCTCCCATAGTCACTCCTGTATCTAATCCTTTTGCTGTCCTCGGCTCAGACGTCCCTACTTCAACGCCTCAGTCTGATCTCGCTTCTTCGAGTTCTCTCTCACAAGCCACAGTATCGACGAGACCTCGTACGACACCTCCTCCCAATCGTCCGTCTACTTCTCAAAAGTCAAAAAAAGGTCTGTTAACACCTCCTACCCATCTTCCACCTCATTTTACCCTCCCAGGCTCTGTCCCTGGTTCTCCCCCTCTCACTGGCTCGGTTACAAGTGTAGAGGTTCACCCTCCTCCTCGTACTGTACCTTCCTCCCCTGTTCCCTCCCAAGTTTCTTCCTCTTCTGTCACCTCCCAGGTTCCTGCCTCTTCTGTCCCCTGCCACGCTTCTCCAGTTCCCTCCACAATTTCGCCCCCCTACCTTGGTACAGTCCAATACAGTTCCAATCTTTACTCATCCTCCCCCTACCATTTCCAATATTGTCTCCCATACGACGTCTCTGAATTCCGAAACACTTGAAGCAATCTCTGAATATATTGCAGAGACCAAACCATCAATGGACACTGATCCACTTTCCGCTCTTTCTCTCTCCTCTGCTCCATCTGCACAACTCCTTTCTTCACAGCGCACCGTTCCTTCGCTGCTTGAACGTTTTCCACTGCCTCCGCATGTGGACTTTTCTAACCCCTCTAGTCCGTAGGAACCCTTACCTGTGGATTTCAAGTATCTTTATCATTGCCAATCATGGCCTATTTACAGTGGAATATATGCAGCCTCAGGGGTAATCGGGGTGAGCTTCAGATGTTACTCTCCCAGTTTGCCCCTGTTGGTGTTTGCTTACAGGAACCAAAATTACACTCTGCTGTTATTTCTCCCATCTCAGGCTATAATTTACTGTATTCTTCAGATCCTTTTCCTGATGGGACCTTTAATGAAAGTGCCCTCCTTCTACGCACTGATATTCCGTACCATCAGCTATTTGTTCATACTTCGCTGCATTACACAGCAGCCCATATCCACTTACATAGGTGGTATACGCTCTGTTCTTTATATCTCTCTCCTCGGGCATTATCTATTCCGGATATTGCCTTCCTTGTTTCGTCATTACCGCCACCGATTCTGTTACTTGGTGATTTTAATGCCCACCATTTCCTCTGGGGGGGGGGTCTCACTGTGATTCCCATGGAATTCAGTTAGAGGCTTTTCTTGCCACCCACCCCCTCCATGTTTTAAATACAGGTACTCACACCCATTTTGATCCTCGGACTCATACTCTCTCTTGCATCGATCTCTCGGTCTTCTCTTCCTCTGCCGCATTAGACTTCACTTGGTCTGTTCTCCCGGACTTACATGACAGTGATCATTTCCCAATCATTCTTACTTCCCCTTCATATTCGCCACCTCTTCGCACCCCACGCTGGCAATTTAATCGGGCAAATTGGAACCTTTACTCACACCTAACTGTTTTTAAAGAGGTTCCTTCTTCGCCCTCCATCGATGAGCTTTTACACCGCAGCTTCTCATTCTATACCTGGAGTTTACCTGGAGAGAGTTCCGGGGGTCAACGCCCCCGCGGCCCGGTCTGTGACCAGGCCTCCTGGTGGATCAGAGCCTGATCAACCAGGCTGTTGCTGCTGGCTGCACGCAAACCAACGTACGAGCCACAGCCCGGCTGATCAGGAACTGACTTTAGGTGCTTGTCCAGTGCCAGCTTGAAGACTGCGAGGGGTCTGTTGGTAATCCCCCTTATGTGTGCTGGGAGGCAGTTGAACAGTCTCGGGCCCCTGACACTTATTGTATGGTCTCTTAACGTGCTAGTGACACCCCTGCTTTTCATTGGGGGGATGGTGCATCGTCTGCCAAGTCTTTTGCTTTCGTAGTGAGTGATTTTCGTGTGCAAGTTCGGTACTAGTCCCTCTAGGATTTTCCAGGTGTATATAATCATGTATCTCTCCCTCCTGCGTTCCAGGGAATACAGGTTTAGGAACCTCAAGCGCTCCCAGTAATTGAGGTGTTTTATCTCCGTTATGTGCGCCGTGAAATTTCTCTGTACATTTTCTAGGTCGGCAATTTCACCTGCCTTGAAAGGTGCTGTTAGTGTGCAGCAATATTCCAGCCTAGATAGAACAAGTGACCTGAAGAGTGTCATCATGGGCTTGACCTCCCTAGTTTTGAAGGTTCTCATTATCCATCCTGTCATTTTTCTAGCAGATGCGATTGATACAATGTTATGGTCCTTGAAGGTGAGATCCTCCGACATGATCACTCCCCAAACTTCGGGCAGGCATTCTCAGAAATGCGTGCCTTGGTGGTCTCCTGCTTGTGCTCGTGCAGTACGTTTGAAACGCGCTGCATGGGGCAGGTACCAGTACAATAGAACCACAGAGAGACTCCTTGATTTTAAACAGAAGCGTGCGATCGCTCGCCGTGTCATCCGTGACTCTAAACGCACTTGCTGGCGAGATTATGTCTCCACCATCACCTCTGCTTCCTCTATGAGTGCAGTCTGGAAAAAAGTACGAAAACTGAGTGGTAAATATTCTCCTGATCCGGCTCCTGTTCTGCGGGTTGCCGGTGTTGATATAGCAAACCCACTAGATGTTGCCAATGAAATTGGCAATCATCTGGTCCGTATTTCTCAGGGACTCCATCTATGCCCCTCATTTCTTTCCTCAAAGTCTGCCAGAGAGTTAGCACCCTTGGAGTTTTCTTCTCTCAGAGAAGAACAGTATAATGTGCCTTTTACACTTCAAGAACTGGAGGCAACACTCTCAGCTTGTCGATCATCGGCAGCTGGGCCCGACGACATTCATATTCGTATGCTACAACATTTACATCAGTCAGCCCTTGCTGTCCTATTACGCCTTTACAATCTTATTTGGTCACAAGGAGTTCTTCCACAGCTGTGGAAATCTGCCATTGTTCTCCCTTTCCGCAAACCAGGCACTACGGGACATGAAACCTCCCACTATCGTCCCATTGCTCTTACCAGTGCAGTTGGCAAAGTAATGGAACGCCTAGTAAATAGACGTTTAGTGCGGTATTTAGAGACACACAACAGTCTCTCCATTCGTCAATATGGCTTTCGTAAGGGACGTTCTACCATAGACCCCTTACTACGCTTGGATACGTATGTTCGTAATGCCTTTGCGAATAACCACTCGGTTATTGCCATATTTTTTGACCTTGAGAAGGCATATGACACAACTTGGAGGTATAATATTTTAGCCCAAGCCCACTCCTTAGGCCTTCGAGGCAATCTACCATCCTTCCTTAAGAACTTTTTAACTGACAGGCATTTCCGTGTTCGGGTTAATAATGTGCTCTCACAGGACTTTATCCAAGCTGAAGGTGTCCCCCAGGGATGTGTTCTGAGCACAACACTTTTTCTCCTTGCTATTAATGATTTGGCCTCTAGTCTTCCATCAAATATTTGGTCATCACTCTATGTTGATGACTTCGCTATTGCCTGTGCAGGCGCTGACTGTCACCTCATTACAGTTTCTCTCCAACATGCAGTCGACCGTGTTTCCAATTGGTACAGAGAACTTTCACGGCGCGCATAACGGAGATAAAACACCTCAATTACTGGGAGCGCTTGAGGTTTCTAAACCTGTATTCCCTGGAACGCAGGAGGGAGAGATACATGATTATATACACCTGGAAAATCCTAGAGGGACTAGTACCGAACTTGCACACGAAAATCACTCACTACGAAAGCAAAAGACTTGGCAGACGATGCACCATCCCCCCAATGAAAAGCAGGGGTGTCACTAGCACGTTAAGAGACCATACAATAAGTGTCAGGGGCCCGAGACTGTTCAACTGCCTCCCAGCACACATAAGGGGGATTACCAACAGACCCCTCGCAGTCTTCAAGCTGGCACTGGACAAGCACCTAAAGTCAGTTCCTGATCAGCCGGGCTGTGGCTCGTACGTTGGTTTGCGTGCAGCCAGCAGCAACAGCCTGGTAGATCAGGCGCTGATCCACCAGGAGGCCTGGTCACAGACCGGGCCGCGGGGGCGTTGACCCCCGAAACTCTCTCCAGGTAAACTCCAGGTAAACCACACGTGGGTTTAAATTTTCTAGCACTAAAACCCACCAAATTACTTTCACTAGACGCTCTGTCATCTTCAATCATCCTTTGTACCTCTATGGCTCCCGTATCCCTGAACGTGATACAGTCAAGTTTCTGGGCCTCCTCTTTGATCGTAGGTTATCCAGGAAACCTCACATTACCTCTCTGAAGGCAACTTGTCACAGCCGGCTGAACCTTCTTAAAACCCTTGCTCATCTTTCATGGGGAGCTGATCGTCGAACCCTCCTTCGCCTACATTCCACCCTTATTTTATCGAAACTTGATTATGGTGACCAGATCTATTCAGCGGCATCTCCTGCTACTCTCTCTAGCCTTAACCCCATTCATCACCAAGGATTACGTTTATGCCTTGGTGCTTTTCGCTCTTCCCCTGTCGAGAGCCTCTATGCAGAAGCGAACGTTCCATCCTTATCCGATCGCCGTGATGCCCATTGCCTGCGCTACTATGTACGCTCTCATGATCTCCGCAATCCTTCCATTTATAGAATGGTCACTGATATTAGTAGACATTCTTTATTTGTTCGCCGCCCCTGTTTACTCCGTCCCTTCTCTCTTCGCCTTCATTCGCTCTTGTCTTCTCTTCAACTACCACCTTTCTATGTACATGTAGCATCTCACTTTTCCCTACCCCCCTGGGAAGTTCCAGCTGTTCGAGTCTGTTCTTTCTCCCTCCCTTGCTCGAAAGCCCAACTGTCTACGGTCGCTTCCCGCTCTCTTTTTCTTGACCACTTTCACTCTCATTCTCATGCCATTGCTGTGTACACAGATGGCTCTAAGTCTTCTGACGGCGTAGGATTCGCAGCAGTGTTTCCGGACAGCGTCGTACAAGGGCATTTACTATCTTCGGCTAGTATTTTTACTGCTGAATTATATGCCATCCTTACAGCACTTATCCGTATTGCATCTATGCCTGTGTCATCATTTGTGGTTGTCTCAGACTCCCTTAGTGCTTTACAGGCTATACAAAAATTTGATACACCTCACCCCTTAGTCCTCCGTATCCAACTTTGGCTACGCCGCATCTTTACCAAGCATAAAGATATTGTTTTTTGTTGGGTCCCAGGTCATGTTGACGTACAGGGCAATGAACAGGCAGACACTGCTGCGCGGTCAGCAGTACATGACCTACCAGTTTCTTATAGAGGTATTCCATTTACGGACTATTTTGCTGCAATATCTTCCCACCTTCACACCCGTTGGCAACAACGTTGGTCTACTATGCTCGGCAACAAACTTCAATCTATTAAACCGAGTATAGGTTACTGGCCGTCTTCTTATCACCAGTGTCGAGGTTGGGAGACTACTCTCTCCCGTCTTCGCATTGACCATACTCGTCTTGTGTACGAATGGTATATAATACCGACAAGATGAGAGTAAGACACATGTGCAACATCTGGGTATCTTTATTGTAGACGTTTCGCCATCCAGTGGCTTTATCAATACAAATTCTAGGACATAACTTGAAGACAGTAGAACTATGTACAGAAGATGAGGTAATCAGTCCCTCAACCTAGGAGTAGGTGCGAACAGCACCTACTCCTAGGTTGAGGGACTGATTACCTCATCTTCTGTACATAGTTCTACTGTCTTCAAGTTATGTCCTAGAATTTGTATTGATAAAGCCACTGGATGGCGAAACGTCTTCAATAAAGATACCCAGATGTTGCACATGTGTCTTACTCTCATACTCGTCTTACTCATGGATATCTCATGGAGAGGCGTCTTGCTCCTCTCCGTGAGAATTGCCAAGCTCCATTATCAGTCAGCCACATTCTGTTGGACTGCCCACTTTATCAACAAGCACGCAGAATTTACCTCTGTCGTCGTCTTCGCTCCGCTGCTCTCTCTTTACCTTCCCTTCTCGCTGATGGACCCACCTTTCATCCGGACTCTCTCATTGACTTTTTGACAACAACTGACTTACTTCACAAATTCTGATACCTTCAGCCCTTTCTACTTCAATCTCTTGCTACCCTCTACCCCCGTACTATCCCCTGCCCCGCTGTTTTCTGTAACCTGCTGATCATCCCTCCTCCCTTCTGCCATCCAATACCCTCGCTTCATTCCCTACCCTGCAGCGCTGTATAGCCCTTGTGGCTTAGCGCTTCTTTTTGATTATTATAATAATAATAATACAATAGGTAGTGACATCTGAGGACATTTTTGGCCAAAAATAGGTTTCTCTAATTTTATTTAAGGTTTTACGATGCGAGAAATGTCCGGCCACTGGCAGGTCATGAGCCATTTTAAGAACAGTCTCTCTGCATTGACTTGGAACAACTAAGATGGAATAGTCAATCTCATCTGAATTTAATTTGAATACTGACTTGTACAAGATACCTTTTATATATTCAAATTTATATGAAAAGTTTTTCCTTTGGATAACTTGATTTTGTTTAGCGGCATTATGGCAATTCTGAAGAGAAGGGCAATTACGTTGTAAATTGACAAAGGAGTCCTTCGATATGTCTAAAGGCTTAAAGTCAGGGAAAATCAAAGGATGGACAGTAGGAGAAGCCTGGGCTTTGGTCTGAGCCCTAGTCAAGACATTTATGGTATCGGAGGTGATATCTTCACTTTCATCTAACAAGTGAACTTGTGATCCTACTTCCTTGCTTTCGAGAGTAGGATCACTGGTTTTTAATCCCACATGAATCTCGCGAGACATTTTCTCATCTGAACTTTCGAGCGGCTTCTCTGACTCTACAGGAAGAGGATCTGAAACACTTATGTCCATCTTTGGTGCTGACAGGTCAAGCTCAGAAGGAAGAATGGCACCTTTTACATTACCTATTAGTACTGAGCAAGAAGTGATGGGAGCTAGTACGGCTTTAGACCAACCTGTGAACCATTTAGACCTAATGTAACAACGGATCGTAGGAAAAGTGTCTGTACGGCCCAAGTAGTCTGAAAGTATAGCAGAGGAATGAGTTTCTTTAAGATTAGGGAACAGCTTATCAGAAATGACTATACATGTGCATCCAGTGTCTCGTAAAATGGTAGATACATTAAGTCCATTAACTGTTCCTGAACAGAAGGGTGCTTGGTCATTACAGTCTTTAAAACATCTTCCAACTTTTTGGACCTTCTTAGAAGGACAATCTGGACGTTTATGTCCCTTAACACCACACAAATGACAAACAGGAATAAAAGAAGTCACTTTACTTTCCACTAGAGGCTTTGATTTCTTAAGGTCTGATGAACCCTTGCCCTTAGGGTTCGATCCCTTTAGGTCTTTATAGGAATTGTGAGCCTCAGCATACAGGTCAGCAGCCTCAGCAACTTCCTCAGCTTTAATCAGGTTACATTCTCTAATGAATGTTCGTATCTGGTGAGGAAGAGCTGTCAGGAACTGGTCAGCAACCATGAAGTCTCTAAGAGATTCATAACTGTGATCAATTCCTGAACTCTCTATCCAAAAGTCGAACAAACGAAAGAGTGTTACCTGTAACTGTTGAAAGTTCTGGCCAGGCTGTAAGGTGGCATACCTGAAATCTTTCCTGTAAGAATTAGTGGTTTTTTGATATGCTTTAAGGATTGCCTTCTTTAGTAGGTTATAATTACATATGATATCCTGCGACAAAGTTGCATAGATATTCAAAGCAGTACCAGAAAATAACATTCCTAACCTGGTAGCCCAGGTGTCAGCAGGCCATTCACAGAGGGTAGCAGTATTTTCAAACCTGATAATGTATGAAGTTATGTCTTCCCCCTCTGTGAAGGGAGGTAAATTAGGTGTTGGAATATGTGCACTGACTGCACGTTGTTCCATAACTCCTTCCTCTAATTGTTGTTGTGTAAAAGTTAACTTTTATTCTCTAATTCAAGGCGAGATTTTTCGAGCTCGCGATCCTTTTCTCTTTCCTCAAGTTCTCTTAATTTAACCTGTTCCTCACGTATCTTAGCTTGTTCCTCACGTTCCCTAGCTCTTTCCTCACGATCAAGTCTATCACGCTCTTTTTGGTCTTCTCGCTCTCTTTCTAACTGTCTTTCTCGGATTTCTCTCTCAATTCTCTCTCTCTCCTTTTTCTCCTGTCTTTCAAGGTTCTCTTTCTCCTTTTTCTCTTCTCTTTCGATTCTCTCTCTCTCCTTATTCTCTTCTCTTTCTATTCTCTCTCTCTCCTTTTCTTCTTCTCTTTCCCTTTCTGTCTTTCTTCTCTCTCAATTCTCTCTCTTTCAAGTCTTTCCTGGATCTTAGCACTAATGAAAGATTCTAAATTATTCCCTGTTACTTCCAGCATTCATCCAAAACTGGTATTCATCCATACTTGCAAGAATAACTTAAACTATCAGGGGAAATGAAACGGGTATTAAAGAAAACGAAGGGTTCAATTCCTGCTCCGCTCAAACTGTAAATAAACCAGAGGGCTCGATCCCTGCTTCAATTAAACAATATGTATTAACGAAAACGAAGGGTTCTATGCCGGCTCCGAGCAAACACCAACAAATCAAGAGTGTCCTATGACAGTTCCCTTGATAAAATGAAGAGCTCAATGAAACAAGTTGTCACTGGAAATTCTCGGGTCCCTAGAGTCTAATCCTCCAAAGTGTTTCAAGCTTACACACAATTAGGTGGCAGAATTAAATATTATATCCTGCCTGACTTGACTTACAATAAATTGAGACTATAATAATCACCAAATCTTTCAAATACCTGTACTGTAGTCCTACCATAGAGAATGATTACTCATGGCTGGTGGTAACCGTCTGTGGTATGCGGCGTTGAAGTTCCAATGGTAGATTCGAGATGGAGTTGAATCTTGATTCAGTAGAGTTGATCCTGGCAAGGTCGCCACATGTGAAGGCTTACTCAGCCCTGTAACAACTTCAGTCAGTATTACTCAGGCTGGCTCCTCCTCAGGAAAATTAGTGAATAGAAAAAGAAATAATAACAGACAAACATAAACACTTTATTATATAGAAAATATAAAATGTAAAACACTTAAATATGAAATATTAATCCTACATTAAAGAAAATGAAAAATATAAATGATACCTGAATTCAACGCTAATTTAAATGTATATAAAACGTGGGTGTCTGGTGTTGGTGACATTGTTGTTGAAATCGTAGCCGTTGCTGATGATGGGGGGGGGTCGCAGGTGTTGGTGACCACCACTGGCTAGATCTTCACAGATTATTGCCGTGAGTATAATATCCTGATGACAGGAAAGCAGGTTCTTTACCGCAGCAATGATGTGGGGTTATGTCCTGCAATTTCATACAGGTGCACAGGTACTTCAATACAAAATGGAGAAGTCTCTGGACGTTAGTCCTTCTCCTGTTCTGCTCGTTGATTGCCAGGTGACCCTCTCTGACATCCAAGCTGGAAAGATAGACAGGTTACCCACTGCTTAAATAATCACTCTCCATGGTAGTGTACAATATTCAAAAGACGTGGTTATTATTACAACAGTCAACCCAGAGCAAGACTGAAAGGACTAAGTTTATTATTGGTCAAAAGTGAAGCTTTTAACCAATAAATCCACCAGAATACAAGGCAGGCATGTACTTACAGTAGTGTTGGGAGCTGTGAGTCGAGTGATTTACTGTTTGACCAGAGCCCCACACGTCATCTTTCGAGGGGAGGGTGGAAGAGGGAGGGGAAGGGATAGCGGGAGCTAGACTGACCCTACGTTAACAAGCAGCCGGCAATCAAACTATCACTTTAGGGGTGGGGGAGAAAAGGTGGGAAAAACGGGAGCGTGACTTACCCTACCTTAACTAGTAGCCGGTAATGAAACTATCGTTACTATATTGCTACTCCTATCTATTGAGCTTTTCCCTCACATTTTGTTAGTGGGATTGATTGTAAAGGACCTGCCTAGTATGGGCCAACAGGTCTGCTGCAATGTTCCTCCTTTCTTATGTTCTTAAGATTATTAATTAATGAATCCTTGTTATCAAGAAGTAAATGAAGCATGTTATTTCCTTGGTTCTGTCACAAACTGTTAAAAAAAAAAAAAAAAAAAAAAAAAGATCCTAGATCACATCAAGAAAGTCGCTAGACCTAAGATTTCCTGTCAAACTGCTCCAATTTGTCTAAAGTTAAAATTTCCCATTAACACATTTTCGTATCCAGATGCCTTATTAATTTCGTCCCATCGAAGTTTTCTGCGTTCCTCAATAATGTATGCTGGCCTGTATATCACACCGAAGGTGAGTTTTTCGCGTCGTTCAAGAAACTGTACTCAAACAGATTCAGTGTCTGTCACTTCCACTTTTATATCTTGTCTAATTATCTTTGACATTCTTTACCACTCCAACACCCTTCCTGTTGACCCTATCGGTGCCTTGTGTGTGGCATTCAGAAAGCATTTCCACTATCAGGTTGAACTAGGTCTGGTTTAGTAATATTCATGGATTCTGCATATGCAATTAATCTCAGCTCGTGGAAAAGGACACTTGTGTACGGTGCAGGAAAACATTTCGCCATGAGTGGCTTCATTAATCCTAATCCACACACCATACCTTTTACAACCTAATCTTATGTGCAGGAATGGTATATAATACCGACAAGACGAAATTAAGACACATGTGCAACATCTGGGTATCTTTATTGTAGACGTTTCGCCATCCAGTGGCTTTATCAATACAAATTCTAGGACATAACTTGAAGACAGTAGGACTATATACAGAAGATGAGGTAATCAGTCCCTCAACCTAGTAGTAGACGTTTCTCCATCCAGTGGCTTTATCAATACAAATTCTAGGACATAACTTGAAGACAGTAGGACTATATACAGAAGATGAGGTAATCAGTCCCTCAACCTAGGAGTAGGTGCGAAGAGCACCATAGTCGTGGAGATTCTGAAGCAGAAGCAAGGAGCCTGGTGCTGTCTTGGTTTAAGGTTGCTGCTCACCATAACCCCCAAGTCCTTTTCGCAATCTCTATGGCTAAGTTCTACATCATTTAACTTATAAGTGCTAGGGTTATGGACACTCCCGAGCTTCAGAACCTTGCATTTATCTACATTGAACTGCATCTGCCACTTTTCTGACCAAGAATAGAGTTTGTTTAAATCCTCCTGAAGTTCCATAACATCTACGTTTGAATCAATTATCCTACCTATCTTTGTGTCATCGGCGAATTTGCTCATATCACTAGTAATTCCCTCATCAAGATCATTGATATATATTATAAACAACAACGGGCCCAAGACTGATCCCTGTGGAAAGCCACTTGTTACAGATCCCCACTCGGATTTAACCCCATTTATGGACACACTCTGCTTCCTTTCAGTGAGCCATGACTCGATCCACGAGAGCACTTTTTCCCCAATGCCATGAGCTGCCACTTTCTTTAACAGTCTATGGTGCGGAACTCTATCAAAAGCCTTACTAAAATCTAAGTAAATAATATCAAACTCTTTATCGTGGTCAACAGCCCCAAAAGCTTTACTGAAGAAAGTTAATAAATTAGTTAGACAAGACCGGCCTCTTGTGAATCCATGCTGAGTATCATTAATCAAGCTATGCTTATCGAGATGGCTTCTTATAATCTCAGCTATAATTGACTCTAGTAATTTGCCTACAATTGAGGTCAGGCTTATTGGGCGGTAATTTGACGGTAACGACTTGTCCCCTGTTTTAAAAATAGGAATTGCATTAGCCATCTTCCACATATCAGACACTACACCTGTTTGAAGAGATAAATTAAAAATATTAGTTAATGGTTCACAGAGTTCCATTTTGCATTCCTTAAGAACCCTTGAAAAAACCTCATCAGGACCCGGCGACTTATTTTGCTTCAGTCTGTCTATCTGCTTCACAACCGTTTCACTAGTAACTGTGATGTTACATAATTTATCTTCTAGCCCGCTATAAAAATTAATTACTGGAATATTGTTAGTGTCTTCCTGTGTAAAAACCGAGAGAAAATAATTATTTAAAATCGAGCACATTTCATTCTCTTTGTCAGTAAGATGCCCACAGTTATTTTTAAGGGGACCTATCTTATCTCTAACTTTTGTTCTATAGACCTGGAAAAAACTTTTTTGGTTAGTTTTAGAATCTCTAGCAACTTTAATTTCATAGTCCCTTTTAGCTTTTCTTATCCCGTTTTTAATGTCCTCTTAATGTCAATATACTGATTCATAAGATGACCCTCACCTCTTTTGATACGTCTATAAATTCCTTTCTTATGCCCTAGTAGATATTTCAGCCTATTATTCATCCATTTTGGGTCATTTCTATTTGATCTGATTAATTTATACGGGATAAACGTTCTTTGAGCAGCATGTATAGTGTTCAGAAAACTGTCATATTGATAGCTCTTCGTTACCCCAGTCAACAGATGATAAGTGTTCTCTAAGCCCATCGTAATTGCTAAGCAAAAATTTGGGACTGTTACTGAGTTATCGCTACTATCGTACTTCCATTCAATGCTAAATGTAATTGATTTGTTGTCACTAGCACCCAATTCCTCTGAAATTTCTAAATTGTTAACAAGGGATTCATTGTTTGCCAGAACTAAGTCAAGCAGGTTATTTCCCCTTGTAGGTTCTGTCACAAACTGCTTCAAAAAACAATCCTGAACTACTTCTAAGAAGTCGTATGATTCTAAATTCCCAGTCAAGAAATTCCAATCAATATGACTAAGTTAGTCTCCTAGGATTACTACATTATCGTGCCTTGTGGCCTTAACAATTTCCTCCCATAGTAGTCTCCCTTGGTCCCTATCTAAGTTTGGGGGACGGTATATCACTCCTAAAATCAGTTTTTCATGCCCCTCTGAAAATTCTATCCAAACAGACTCTGTATGTGTTACTTCAGACTTAATACCCGTTTTTATGCAATAGTTCAAGCGATCTCGGACATACAATGCCACCCCACCCCCCTTCCCGATACTTCTATCTACTTGGAACAATTTAAAACCTTGAATATGACATTCCGCAGGCATGTCCCGACTTTTTGAATTAACCACGTCTCAGTTACCTGCACTAGCAACTAATCTCAACTCGTCCATCTTATTCCTAGCACTACGGCTATTAGCATAATAAACATTGAAAAACTCTCCTTTCTCTTTACCCTTCCTGCTCATTTCTGTTTTTCTACTAAACCTATTAGTGTCCTTATCACCCAGTGTCACTGGCTTTTCAATATCTACCTTGTTCTGCTTATTACTAGTTCCCCTAGAACTCATAATATTACTACACTGGGACTTCACTGTTTTCCTGCCAAAACCCATACCACTAACTATTCCTAGTTTAAAGTCCTAACAGCTCCCTCCACTGCAGTTGCCAGTGCCCTCACCCCAGACCTAGATAAGTGAACCCCATCCCTGGCATAGATGTCATTTCTGCCATAGAAGAGGTCCCAGTTGTCAATGAATGTTACCGCATTTTCCTGGTAAGTAGGTACAGGGAGTGTTGAAACAAATCTGATAGAATGGTGGTACCAAAGAAATTCAGAACTCAAGTCCTGAAAATTCCTCACAGTTCATCCTTAGGATGACATTTGGGTGTCACTTAAACCCTTTATAAGTTATTGCAACATTTTCCCTGGCCAGGTATAAGATGAGAGGTGCGGAATTACATCTGATCCTGTCGTGAGTGTCAGGAAGAGGGGTAAACCCAGATACTACATTAAACCCACACCACTTCGTTCCATACCCGTTGGTAGAAGTCATTTGCGGACCTTATCATCGACTGTGTGGGACCCTTACTGAAGGCCAAGTCAGGTGATCAATATCTGTTTACCACTCTTGACAAAACTACTAGTTATCCTGAAGTAGTACCTATGCATAGCGTTAATACTAAAGCCATTCTTAAAGCCCTCATTAATTTCATTATTTATTTATCGGTAAGGTTGGGTGTTCCCTAGCTCGATTGTTAGCGCTCTCAACCTAAACACTGAGGTTCGGGGATTGATTCCCCTGTATGGCTGGAAAACATTAGGACATGTTCATCCATCAGTAAAATGGGTACCTGGGTACTCGCCTAATTGTGGTTGCAGGGGTCGAGACTCAGCTCCTGGCCCTGCCTCTTCACCGACCGCTACTAGGTCCTCTCTCCCCCTGCTCCATAAGCTTCATCATACCTCGTCTTAAAACTATGTATAGTTCCTGCCTCCACTACATCGCTTGCCAGACTATTCCACTTCCTAACTACTCTGTGACTGAAGAAATGTCGTGTGAGGTTCGTAGGAGATATGATGGTTGGAGTTAAACAAACTTCTTGGATGGTAACACATATATTAGCAGAGTATGAAGAGGGAGCCTAACCTGCCGTGTGTTGCCTGGCGTAGAACTATGCGGGAACTGCGGCCGAGGTAGCGCGTCCCACGCACTCATGCCGCATCACGTGATGTCATACAGACTAGTCACTAGGCCTAGCAAAGGGGTCGTGTATGTAAAACATATGGATGGTACTAACTATGATACTCAGATAAGCTATACAACACATGTAGGGGATCAGCAACTATGCTGACAGCTCGGCCATGTTACTTATGTCGTCTCGACATACAATACTACTCTATAGGCTGAAAGGCAGGTAGCTCTGGGCTGATTCTATACAATAGCAAAGACATATGTAACTTAGAACTAATGGATGGTATCGTAATGGGTGTTAAAGTAATGCATTACAAATCATAAGTACAAATCATATTATAATAAAGGATGGAATTGATTGATCGATCTGCATTCATGCACTCTAAGGATTCTGAGGAAGAATATATATTTGCAAAGGCAGATCTGGCGCACACAGATCATTGCTGCTAAATTCTCAGAATTCGGAGGGAACATGAACACACACAAAAAAAAATTCTGAAAACTGATCAGCTGATAACAAAACACACAGTTGACATCTTCATTCATCTTGGACATCTAATTATACAGGCTATGTACATTTAAACCCAACTCTGCGAGGGTAAGATTTACATATGCAGAATGGTTAACGTCTATGGGAGGATCGAATTCCTTTGCAATGGCTAACACATTCCTTGACTGAGGGCGCGATCTGAACAAGTATCTACAAAAGATACTTGTGGGTTTCTCATTACTTGTCGAGTACGCAAAGAATAACGACATTCGGGTTGATTATCTGACTGAATATTAGAGGTAGAGGTTACAGAGTCAAGAGGATTGTCAGCATCTGTCACATTAGTCTGGGTAGAATTATCATCCTCGACATCGCATACTAATTTCATATGATCTAAATGCGATTCTTTATACTGACCAGTACTAATTTCTCTAACCTTATACTTATTGCCATTAATAAATAACAAAAAGGCACAATACCGTGACTGGAACGATACACAAATAACCCGCACATAAAAGAGAGAAGCTTACGACGACGTTTCGGTCCGACTTGGACCATTGACAAAGTCACACTAACAGAGGTGAAGCAGGACGGCTATATATAGGCAGGAAGAGGTGGAAGTAGTAGTAGTAGTAGTACAAGAATTGTATATAATACCGACAGGATGAAATGACACATGCACAACACCCGGGCATCCCCACCGTAGACGTTTCGCCATCCAGCCAGCCACTGGATGGCGAAACGTTCACAACAAAGACAACCAGACGCCGTTGTAGTAGTTGTAGTAGAAGAAGAGGTAGTAGTAGTGGTAGTGGTAGAAGTGGGAAATAAGGAAGACGAGCCAGTCAAATACAAAGGAAGGGGAGCACTGCAAGAGAGCTAGAAACCCACAGAGGGAGAGCAAGCGCACCGAGGTACGTGAAAGGGGAAGTGGTGAAATAAAATAAATGAAGAAGGAACAGAAACACGAGACAGGAGAGAGAGACAACCCAGAGGAGAAAAGGAGAGAGGAAAGGGGAAGAGGAAGAAGAAAAAGAAGAAGAAGAAGAAGAAGAAGAAGAAGAAAAAAAAAATGAGGATTCAGGTTAAGTCACGGGTGTTCTGAAGTTTGGAGCATTTTACAATGTAGTGGGAGAGGAAGGCATCTACAGAGACGAAGCCAGGGCTAAGGTTCATACAAGGAAAGTTGTGTATAAGAGAGGATTCAACTAAACGGCGACTGTTCGAGTTGGAAGTAGGGAAGACAGTTTTAGCAGAAGACCAGTCAATAGGATGGCTATGATCTCTGACGTGACAGAAAAGAGCATTGTTAGTGTCGGCAAGCCTAACACTATTTTTGTGCTCCCTAAGTCTGTCAGAAAGAGATCGACCAGTTTCTCCGAAGTATTGAAGAGGACAGGAGGAGCAAGAAATAGAGTAGACACCAGGAACATCTGTAGAGGGAGGAGAGGTATGAACGAGATTAGAGCGAAGAGTGTTAGTCTGGCGGAAGGTAAGCTTGATGTCTAAGGGAGGAAGAGAATTGTTGAGATTAGAAAGACCGGAAATGTAGGGAAGGCAGAGGATAGAAGAGTTCCCATGAGTAGAGAGTTTGGGAGAGAAGAAATTGCGTTTAGCGCGTGAGAGGGCAGAGTCTATGAAATGGGAAGGGTAGCCAAGACGGGAGAACGAATTATGAAGAGTGGAAATTTCTGCTGGAAGGAACTGCCCTCCGAATCTGTGATCCTCAGTTCCTTCCAGCAGAAATTTCCACTCTTCATAATTCGTTCTCCCGTCTTGGCTACCCTTCCCATTTCATAGACTCTGCCCTCTCACGTGCTAAACGCAATTTCTTCTCTCCCAAACTCTCTACTCATGGGAACTCTTCTATCCTCTGCCTTCCCTATATTTCCGGTCTTTCTAATCTCAACAATTCTCTCCGTCCCTTAGACATCAAGCTTACCTTCCGCCAGACTAACACTCTTCGCACTAATCTCGTTCATACCTCTCCTCCCTCTACAGATGTTCCTGGTGTCTACTCTATTTCTTGCTCCTCCTGTCCTCTTCAATACTTCGGAGAAACTGGTCGATCTCTTTCTGACAGACTTAGGGAGCACAAAAATAGTGTTAGGCTTGCCGACACTAACAATGCTCTTTTCTGTCACGTCAGAGATCATAGCCATCCTATTGACTGGTCTTCTGCTAAAACTGTCTTCCCTACTTCCAACTCGAACAGTCGCCGTTTAGTTGAATCCTCTCTTATACACAACTTTCCTTGTATGAACCTTAGCCCTGGCTTCGTCTCTGTAGATGCCTTCCTCTCCCACTACATTGTAAAATGCTCCAAACTTCAGAACACCCGTGACTTAACCTGAATCCTCATTTTTTCTTCTTATTCTTCTTCTTCTTCTTCTTCTTCTTATTCTTCTTCTTCTTATTCTTATTCTTCTTCTTCTTCTTCTTCTTCTTCTTCTTCTTTTTCTTCTTCCTCTTCCTCTTCCCCTTTCCTCTCTCCTTTTCTCCTCTGGGTTGTCTTTCTCTCTCCTGTCTCGTGTTTCTGTTCCTTCTTCATTTATTTTATTTCACCACTTCCCCTTTCACGCACCTCGGTGCGCTTGCTCTCCCTCTGTGGGTTTCTAGCTCTCTTGCAGTGCTCCCCTTCCTTTGTATTTGACTGGCTCGTCTTCCTTATTTCCCACTTCTACCACTACCACTACTACTACCTCTTCTTCTTCTTCTACAACTACTGATGAAATTAAGACACATGTGCGGCGTCTGGTTGTCTTTGTTGTGGACGTTTCGCCATCCAGTGGCTGGCTGGATGGCGAAGCGTCTACGGTGGGGATGCCCGGGTGTTGTGCATGTGTCATTTCATCCTGTCGTTATTATATACAATTCTTGTACTACTACTACTACTACTACTACTACCTCCACCTCTTCCTGCCTATATATAGCCGTCCTGCTCCACCTCTGTTAGTGTGACTTTGTCAATGGTCCAAGTCGGACCGAAACGTCGTCGTAAGCTTCTCTCTTTTATGTGCGGGTTATTTGTGTACTTATTGCCATTGATATGTTCAACTACTCGATAAGGGCCAACAAACTTTTGATCGAGTTTAGGCATTGCGAATGTTTTGTTGAAATTAGTCAGCATTACTCTCGAACCCACTTTAACTTTTGTCGGCTTAGCACGGCTATTAGTTACTCTAGTAAATTCTGCTGTTGATTTATGAAGTGTTTCACGGATTCTTCTAAAAACACTGAGCTATGCTGACACGAGTTGCTATGAAATCATCAGGGTTGTAATTGGGTTTCGGCGTGGAATATAACTCGTAGGGTAAACGCTTGTCTACACCGTACAATGCATAATGTGGGGTGTCACCTATAGAAGCATTGTAAGCAGAATTTATGGCACATTGAACATCTGGTATAACTTCATCCCAGGTTTCACTATTGGGGTTGATAGTGGCTCTCAAAACATCTAGTACTTTCTTATTTGTACCTTCTGCCAAACCATTACTCGCAGGATGATGGGGAACAATGGTTGACTTAGAGATCTTGTACAAGGTACACAAATTTTCAAGAATCTCATTACAGAATTGACCTCCATTATCTGTTACTAAGGACTTAGGGGTGGTATGCCTGCAGATAATGCATTCTTTAAACGCTTTAGCTACTGTCTCGGCAGTCTTATCTGCAATAGGAACTAACTCACAATATCTGGTGAAATGGTCTACCATAACACACAGATGTATGTTGCCTTGGAGGGAGCATTTAAAATTGGTTAACAAATCTAGCGCAACTCATTCCCACGGTTCGCTAGTAGTTGGATACACCTGGAGTGGATTAGGACCATTGACATTTCCTTTATGCTGCATACAGACACTACATTTCTTAACATACTCGGAAACGTCAGTTGCCATACGTAGCCAAAAGTATTTCATTCTGGCTTGTTTCACAGAACGATCCATACCAGGGTGTGCAACACCTGATGCATCGTGAACTAGCTATAGAGCTACATTCACTAGTGACTGTGGAATTACTAACTGGTATACTCTTTTGCTTGGAGTACCCAACTCGACTGTTCGATACAGTAATTCTTGGGCCAAAACTGACCTAATTGGACTGAAATATTCTGCAAAACAAGGGACTTTCTATATAGTAGTATGTCATTGATGTCAGCTAGGCTTGTATATCTTGGACATGTATAAATATAGATATTATTATTATTATTATTATTATTATTATTATTATATTCGTATTCCACGATGTATTTAAAGTGACCAGAGCACTAATTTCACAGCAAAAGCATTCATAGGAGCTTTAACTAGGCTAGGAATTAAAAACTGTCCACAGCCTATCATCCTCAGTCCCAAGGCGCCCTGGAAAGATTTCACCAACTATGATGTATACGTATTGCATGCATTTCCTATAGACTGGGAATGAATTGGTTACTCTACTGCTGTTGCGCAATGCGAGAAGCTATGCAGGAATCAACTGGGTACAGTCCTTTTCAGCTGATTTTTGAGCATAATGTTAGAGGTCCACTGTATGAGGTCAAGGAAGAATGGTTGGAAGAAGATGCCAACAAGGCGCCCTACGATCCTACATGAAGATTGCACGTGGCACATCAGCTGGCTAAGGCCAATCTATAAACCGCTCAAAACAATATGAAATAGAGGCATGACAAAACTTTTAAATTTCACTACTTTAACCCCGGAGACAAGGTGTTGGTCCAGAAATCTGTGCCTGGTCACACCTTAAAAACAAAGGTAATGGGAACAATGATATGATTAAAAAAAAAAAAAAATTCTGATTTAAACTACGTGGTTGTACCTCTTGATAAACTCAACTTGGGTAAGGTCTACCACATTAATCAGATGAACTTATCTTGGAGTCACCTAAGGTAATGGCTTTGTCCTCTGTCCCTGACCATACTGATGACCCTGATTCCTTGCACAGAATTCAGGAGGTTCAAATAATAATGGGTTCCTAACTCAGCCATCCTCCAGGATACTATAATGTCGGGACTTGCAGAAAACCTAGTCTCAACACTGACTACCCTTCTGCAAACCTATTACCGACATATTTTTGGATGTTCCAAAAATGCATAACTGAGATAAATCTGAAAAACAGAAAACACTTTATCAGGATGAAGCATTTTTGCTAGAAGGTGGACTGCTGGAGTAATCGTCCAGCCAATGGCCTTTGCCGTGCATCTATGCTAACAAGCCTGATGGAGGATTCCAGATATGTACAGACTTCCACAAGTGAATGAGGTCACAGTACCAGGTGCCTACCCTCTTCCATGTATGGATCATATAGTAGACTTAGTGGGCAAGGCCCCTTTCGTTTCTAAACAAGATCTCCTTAAAGGATACTACTAGATACTACTACTAGGTGCCTTTGTAATTCCAAGTCACTGTCAATATGTTGTGACCTTATTTGGAATGAGGAACTTGCCTGTCTCATTTCAAATATTGATCCATCAGGCTATCAGAGGACTTGAAGGTTTACCTGGACAATATAGTAGTAGTTTCTCATATGTGAGATCATCTTGTATTCTAACTTTAGAGGTTTGGGATATTTAAACTAACTGTAAATCTTAACAAGTCATCTTTTGGCCCATCTACCATGATTTTCTTGGGTTATGAAGTAGGTAGTGGCAAAGTGGCACCTAAATTTGTCAAAGTTCTGGCCAATCAAAATTACCATGTTCCTCAGGGTAAGAAGTCTCTGCAAAGATTTTTAGGAATGATAGGATTTTATCGTAAGCTCTAAATTAGTTCTAAAACCATTTTTTCCTGGATCTCTAGCTGTCAGAAGGCTTTTAACTGTTAAATGTCTCTTATGCGTTGTGCCCATACTACTGTCCCCAGATTTTTCAAACTCATCTCACAGGATGATGCATGTTAATCTGGAGTTGGTGCAGTGTTACACTATCTGCTGAGGGATGTCTGCAGCCCATGGTATATTATTCAGCCAAAATACCAGGCCTATCAACCGGCTTACTCCATTACTGAAAAGGAAGCCCTGGCTCTGGTACTTGTGCAGGAACATTTCAATGTGTTCTTGTCTAGCATATCTCACGTGGTCACCGTTTTAAATGACCACAATCCTCTGACCTATTTTAGCTCCATGAGGAACAAGAACACTAAACTCATGAGTTTGGCATTACGGCTGCAACCGTACAATATCACAGTATGTCATATTGCCGGCAAAGAAAATGTGCTGGCACACACCTTTCCAGATTGTAATTTGTTAGGATGTTTTAGGGGAAAATGGGTAGTAAGCTCTTTTTATTCCTTATGGGTATAAAGTAAAATTTGAGTAAATCTGAGTATAGGATTTTTATTTTAGTGAGGGGACGCATTGTTCCCGTTTGCAAGTGTCTTGAATCTACACTAGCCCTACTGTCGGCTATCTTACTCTAAGGTCGTACCTGACTTGAAGGCCCCTTTGGGTTGAGCACTATCTAATGAGTTGGATGGTTAAGAAGAAAGGCAGCTGCATTAGTAATATGTACGATGATGGCATACTACACATTGAGGAATACTTAGCCCTGGCTATTGGAGCCCTTTATGGGTAGAGTGTGGCGTACTAAGAATATATTTGATTTCACAGCCATACAGGCATGCCCTCCCAGCAAACCAGATGCTAAGGGTATAATGAGCGCCCCCCAACCCCTCCCTCATTACGCTAACACCTTGGTTCAGCCCAGCCAATGACAAGTCCACCAAAATTGTGAAGCAATGTTAGACACTCGTCAATCGCCAATGGTAGACTTGCCTCCAAGTGTGGTTGAAGGTGGTTCTCACCGTGTCTCTTGCTTGCAAATTTCCTTTCTGTACATATCCTCTGTAAATGTTGCTTAAATAAGAACTTGCTGTTTGGTGAAGGAAATATGTAAGTATTTACTCATTGAAGGCTTTTGCTCCTTCCTCGTTTCTGCCCTGCTTATTGTACTACAACCAGGTGTGCAGGCCACTTGACTATACCTGTGTTCATAATACAGATCAAGCCATATGGGATGGAAATCTTTAGATCTTTCGCACTCTTGTGCATTGCCAGGAGCTATGCAATGTTGCAAAACAGCAACAGATAGGGGAAATTCTCTGAGACAACGCCTGTAAATTGACAGTCCTACTGTCCATCTCGATTCCTCAGGCTTCTAACAGGAAAAATTCGGAGATAATACTTAATGTAGCACATTCCGTCAGAGGCACCAATTATAACACAAATTAACTCCTTCCTTTGGACTAGGAGCTTTAACAGTATCTCTGTTACCCCTCTCAATGCCACATCGTCTGTGAACACAAATTAAATTGTATTAAACAACTGTCAACAGGTAAACAAAAGGGTGGAAGGGAGGAGAAAACTGCAGCCTGTAAATTGACAGTCGCTGTATCGTCTCTACTACCCAGGCCTGTAACAGATGTTAGAGCGTTGGGCTGTCAATTTACGGGCAATGGTTCATTTCCCCACCCCCCACTCCACCCTTCTTCTGTTTATACACACGGACACACACACACATACACACACACACACACACACACACACACACACACACACACACACACACACACACACACACACACACACACACACACACGGACACACACGGACACACACACGGACACACACGGACACACACACACACACACACGGACACACACACACACACACACACGGACACACACACACACACACACACACACACACACACACACACACACACACACACACACACACACACACACACACACACGGACACACACACACGGACACACACACACACGGACACACACACACATACACCCAAGGGTAATAGGAATAATGAAAAAGCCAGGATGAGCCCATGGTTCACCCAAAGGTGCAGGGAGGCAAAAACCAAGTGTGCTAGGGTATGGAAGAAATATAGAAGGCAAAGGACCCAGGAGAATAAGGAGAGTAATCGTAGAGCCAGAAATGCATATGCACAGATAAGAAGGGAGGCCCAGCAACAATATGAAAACGACATAGCAGAGAAAGCCAAATCTGATCCGAAGCTGTTATACAGCCACATCAAGAGGAAAACAACAGTCAAGGACCAGGTAATCAGGCTAAGGAAGGAAGGAGGAGAGACAACAAGAAATGACCGTGAAGTATGTGAGGAACTCAACAAGAGATTCAAAGTAGTGTTCACAGAGGAGACAGAAGGGGCTCCAGCAAGACGGAGAGGTGGGGCACACCACCAAACGCTGGACACAGTATACACAACCGAAGAAGAAGTGAAGAGGCTTCTGAATGAGCTAGATGCCTCAAAGGCAATAGGGCCGGATAACATCTCTCCATGGGTCCTGAGAGAGGGAGCAGAGGCGCTATGTGTACCCCTAACAATATTCAATACATCTATCGAAACAGGGAGATTGCCTGAGGCATGGAAGGCAGCAAATGTAGTCCCAATCTTTAAAAAGGGAGACAGACATGAAACACTAAACTACAGACCAGTGTCAATGACATGTATAGTATGCAGAGTCATGGAGAAGATTATCAGGAGAAGAGTAGTGGAACACCTAGAGAAGAAGGATCTCATCAACAGCAGCCAACATGGTTTCAGGGACGGGAAATCCTGTGTCATAAACCTACTGGAGTTCTATAACATGGTGACAGTAAGACAAAGAAGAGAGGGGTGGGTGGATTGCATTTTCTTGGACTGCAAGAAGGCGTTTGACACAGTTCAACACAAGAGATTAGTGCAAAAACTGGAGGACCAAGCAGGGATAACAGGGAAGGCACTACAATGGATCAGGGAATACTTGTCAGGAAGACAGCAGCGAGTCATGGTACGTGGCGAGGTGTCAGTGGGCACCTGTGACCAGTGGGGTCCCACAGGGGTTAGTCCTAGGACCAGTGCTGTTCCTGGTATTTGTGAACGACATGACGGAAGGAATAGACTCCGAAGTGTCCCTGTTGCAGATGACGTGAAGTTGATGAGAATTCATTCAATTGAAGACCAGGCAGAACTACAAAGGGATCTGGACAGGCTGCAGACCTGGTCCAGCAATTGGCTCCTGAAGTTCAACCACACCAAGTGCAAAGTCATGAAGATTGGGGAAGGGCAAAGAAGACAGCAGACGGAGTACAGTCTAGAGGACCAGAGACTACAAACCTCACTCAAGGAAAAAGATCTTGGGGTGAGTATAACACCAGGCACATCTGAAGTGCACATCAACCAAATAACTGCTGCAGCATATGGGTTCCTAGCAAACCTCAGAATAGCATTCCGACATCTTAATAATGAATCGTTCATGACCCTGTACACCGTGTACGTTAGGCCCATATTGGAGTATGCGGCACCAGTTTGGAACCCACACATAACCAAGCACGTAAAGAAACTAGAGAAAATGCAAAGGTTTGCAACAAGAATAGTCCCAGAACTAAGAAGTATGTCCTACGAGGAGAGATTAATGGAAATCAACCTGTCGACACTGGAGGACAGGAGAGATAGGGGGGACATGAAAACGACATACAAAATACTGAGAGGAATTGACAAGGTGGACAAAGACAGGATGTTCCAGAGATGGGACACAGCAACAAGGGGACACAGTTGGAAGTTGAAGACACAGATGAATCACAGGGATGTTAGGAAGTATTTCTTCAGCCACAGAGTAGTCAGGAAGTGGAATAGTTTGGAAAGCGGTGTAGCGGAGGCAGGATCCCTACATAGCTTTAAGCAGAGGTATGATAAAGTTCACGGTTCAGGGAGTGACCTAGTAGCGACCAGTGAAGAGGCGGGGCCAGGAGCTTGGACTCGACCCCCGCAACCTCAACTAGGTGAGTACAGCTAGGTGAGTACACAGACCTACTCACACACATACACAAACATACACAGGAGAAGAGTGGTGGAGCACCTAGAAAAGAACGAGCTTTTCAAGGACAGCCAGCACGGCATCAGGGACGGGAAATCCTGTGTCACAAACCTACTAGAGTTCTAGGACAGAGTGACAGCAGTAAGGCAAGAGAGAGAGGGGTGGTTAGACTGCTTTTTCTTGGACTGTAAGGTGTTTGACACAGTTCCACACAGATTAGGGCAAAAACTGGAGGACTAGGCAGGGATAAGTACAATGGTTCAGGGAATACCTGTCAGGAAGACAGCGAGTCATGGTGCGTGGCGAGGTGTCAGAGTGAGCACCTTTAATGAGCGGGGTAAACAGGGGTCAATCTGAGAACCGGTGCTGTTTCTGGTATTTGTGAACGACATGACGGAAGGAATAGGCTCATAAGTGTCCCTGTTTTCAGATGATGTTAAGTTGAGAAAAATTCAATCGGACGAGGACCAGGCAGAACTACAAAGGGAGCTGGACAGGCTGCAGGCCTGGTCCAATAACTGGCTCCTGGAGTTTAAAACCACCAAATGCAGTCATGAAGATTGGGGAAGGGCAAAGAAGACTGAAGACGAAGTACAGTCTAGGGGTCCAAGGACTGCAAACCTCACTCAAGGAAACGGATCTTGGGGTGAGTATAACAACAGGCACATCTCCAAAGGTGCACATCAACCAAATAACTGCTACAGCATATGGTCGCCTAGCAAACCTAAGAACAGCATACCGACATCTTAATAAAGAATTGTTCAGGACACTGTACACTGCGCACATTAGGCTTATATTGGAGTATGCAGCACCAGTTTGGAACCCACACATAACCAAGCATGTAAGGAAGCTAGAGAAACTGCAAGGGGCTAAGGGGTATGCCCTACGAGGAGAGGTTAAGGAAAATCGACCTGACGACACTGGAAGACACGAGAGATAGGGGGGATAAGATAACTACATATAAAATACTTAGAGGAATTGACAAAGTGGACAGAGACAGGATGTTCCAGAGATAGGATACAGCAACAAGGGATCAATGTTGGAAGCTGAAAACTCAGATGAATCACAGAGATGTTGGGAAGTATTTATTCAGCCACAGAGTAGTCAGGAAGTGGAATAGTTTGGAGAGCGATGTAGTGCGAAATGACAGTAGTTTGTTGGAGTATGTATTGGTAGATAAAAGACTGATGAGTAAACTTCAGGATGTACATGTTTATAGAGGGGCCACAGATATATCAGATCACTTTTTAGTTGTAGCTACACTGAGAGTAAAAGGTAGATGGGATACAAGGAGAATAGAAGCATCAGGGAAGAGAGAGGTGAAGGTTTATAAACTAAAAGAGGAGGCAGTTAGGGTAAGATATAAACAGCTATTGGAGGATAGATGGCCTAATGGGAGCATAGGCAATGGGGTCGAAGAGGTATGGGGTAGGTTTAAAAATGTAGTGTTAGAGTGTTCAGCAAAAGTTTGTGGTTACAGGAAAGTGGGTGCGGGAGGGAATGAGGAGCGATTGGTGGAATGATAATGTAAAGAGAGTATTAAGGGAGAAAAAGTTAGCATATGAGAAGTTTTTACAAAGTAGAAGTGATGCAAGGAGGGAAGAGTATATGGAGAAAAAGAGAGAGGTTAAGAGAGTGGTGAAGCAATGTAAAAAGAGAGCAAATGAGAGAGTGGGTGAGATGTTATCAACAAATTTTGTTGAAAATAAGAAAAAGTTTTGGAGTGAGATTAACAAGTTAAGGAAGCCTAGAGAACAAATGGATTTGTCAGTTAAAAATAGGAGAGGAGAGTTATTAAATGGAGAGTTAGAGGTATTGGGAAGATGGAAGGAATATTTTGAGGAATTGTTAAATGTTGATGAAGATAGGGAAGCTGTGATTTCGTGTATAGGGCAAGGAGGAATAACATCTTGTAGGAGTGAGGAAGAGCCAGTTGTGAGTGTGGGGGAAGTTCGTGAGGCAGTAGGTAAAATGAAAGGGGGTAAGGCAGCCGGGATTGATGGGATAAAGATAGAAATGTTAAAAGCAGGTGGGGATATAGTTTTTGAGTGGTTGGTGCAATTATTTAATAAATGTATGGAAGAGGGTAAGGTACCTAGGGATTGGCAGAGAGCATGCATAGTTCCTTTGTATAAAGGCAAAGGGGACAAAAGAGAGTGCAAAAATTATAGGGGGATAAGTCTGTTGAGTATCCCTGGTAAAGTGTATGGTAGAGTTATTATTGAAAGAATTAAGAGTAAGACGGAGAATAGGATAGCAGATGAACAAGGAGGCTTTAGGAAAGGTAGGGGGTGTGTGGACCAGGTGTTTATAGTGAAACATATGAGTGAAGAGTATTTAGATAATGCTAAAGAGGTTTTTGTGGCATTTATGGATTTGGAAAAGGCGTATGACAGGGTGGATAGGGTGGCAATGTGGCAGATGTTGCAGCTGTATGGTGTAGGAGGTAGGTTACTGAAAGCAGTGAAGAGTTTCTACGAGGATAGTGAGGCTCAAGTTAGAGTATGTAGGAAAGAGGAGATTATTTCCCAGTAAAAGTAGGCCTTAGACAAGGATGTGTGATGTCACCGTGGTTGTTTAATATATTTATAGATGGGGTTGTAAGAGAAGTAAATGGGAGGGTCTTGGCAAGAGGCGTGGAGTTAAAAGATAAAGAACCACACATAAAGTGGGAGTTGTCACAGTTGCTCTTTGCTGATGACACTGTGCTCTTGGGAGATTCTGAAGTGAAGTTGCAGAGGTTGGTGGATGAATTTGGTAGGGTATGCAAAAGAAGAAAATTAAGGGGGAATTCAGGCCTAAAATTTTTTTTTTTTTATTTTTCGTTCGATTTCTTTCATTTTTTTTGTACGTAAAGAAGCACCTTTCAATAGTAATGTGACCAAGTTTCAATAAGATAGCTCAAAAAACAACTGAGAAAAAAATTATTTACTAATAATCATACATATTGCAAGGTGCCGTCGAAGTGGGACTTGGAGAAGTTGTTTTGGCATTATCTACGCATAAAACAATGCTAAACTGTATTTCTAGTGGATTTCCTTTCTGTAATTTATCCTTTCTTCATTCTTAAAAAAAATAAATTTTGTATGTTTTTTGACTTTCAGCCAAATATCTGACTTTTGCCCTCACATAAATCAAAAACAAATTATGATATCTCAAAAAGCGATCCATTTTCTTGTAAAACAATCTTTCCTTTATGTTCTCTGTGAATTTCATTATATTCCTGCTATTAGTAACGTCCACATTTGCTCATATATGTGAATAACTTACTTCCGAGATAATCCGCGAAACAGCCGGACCACCATTTTTTTTTTTTTTTTCGAGAAAATAACATTTTTCTCAGTCTTATACTGCATTACGAGTGTATATCATAGTTAACCATGTTAGTTTTCTTTAATATAAGGACCCTGGAGGTGAGAGAAAGAGAATGTAAGCCCCTCTCTGAGAATGGGAATCTATTATTCCCGATGGAGCGCTCTGGGAATATTCCATATATTATTCATTCTGGAGTATTTACCATACTTCTTTGTTATTTATATTGTTTATTATGTCATATTAGATCAATTGTGATAGATAAATAAGCCGTAGAAGCTATAATAGCGTTATATTGAGCCATATTCCCCGGCCACCCCGAGACTGGAATTTTCCATGACGTCAGCAAAATGGTGTCGGGAGGTTCCTGGTTGGTTGGAACTCTACGTATAAGTCCCACCCACTGTATTATGATGCCAAATCGTCAATTATTATCTTAGAAAGAATAATACAGTAAATACACGAAAAAAAAACGGAAAAAAAAAAAAAAAATTGACGACAGGTGAGCACACCTGTCGCGGGTGGTGACGTCACCCTAGGTGTATTTAAATGACCATAATTCCTTGTAGGAATGTCGTAGAACAATGATTCTGGTACCATTGTGTTGCCAGAGAGTTAAGCTATTTTTCTATAAGATTAACTCAGTTTGTGAATTTTTTCGACAAAAATTTTTCGTTCGCGCTGAGTGCTCCTAAATTAAAGTGAATACAGGAAAGAGTAAGGTTTTGAGGATAAAAAGATTAGGTGATGAAAGATTGGATATTAGATTGAAGGGAGAGAGTATGGAGGAGGTGAATGTATTCAGATATTTGGGAGTGGACGTGTCAGCGGATGGGTCTATGAAAGATGAGATGAATCATATAATTGATGAGGGGAAAAGGGTGAGCGGTGCACTTAGGAGTCCTTGGAGGCAAAGAGGGGAATGTATGAGAGTATAATTTTACCAACGCTCTTATATGGGTGTGAAGCATGGGTGATGAATGTTGCAGCGAGGAGAAGACTGGAGGCAGTGGAGATGTCATGTCTGAGGGCAATGTGTGGTGTGAATATAATGCAGAGAATTCGTAGTTTGGAAGTTAGGAGAAGGTGCGTGATTACCAAAACTGTTGTCCAGAGGGCTGAGGAAGGGTTGTTGATGTGGTTCGGACATGTAGAGAGAATGGAGCGAAACAGAATGGCTTCAAGAGTGTATCAGTCTGTAGTGGAAGGAAGGCAGGGTAGGGGTCGGCCTAGGAAAGGTTGGAGGGACGGGGTAAAGGAAGTTTTGTGTGCGAGGGGCTTGGACTTCCAGCGGGCATGCGTGAGCGTGTTTGATAGGAGTGAATGGAGACAAATGGTTTTAAATACTTGACGTGCTGTTGGAGTGTGAGCAAAGTAACATTTATGAATGGATTCAGGGAAACCGGCAGGCCGGACTCGAGTCCTGGAGATGGGAAGTACAGTGCCTGCACTCTGAAGGAGGGGTGTTAATGTTGCAGTTTAAAAACTGTAGTGTAAAGCACCCTTCTGGCAAGACAGTGATGGAGTGAATGATGGTGAAAGTTTTTCTTTTTCGGGCCACCCTGCCTTGGTGGGAATCGGCCAGTGTGTTAATAAAAAAATTAATATATAACGTTTAAAGATAATTTTTTTCATAAACATTAAATGTAAATTTTTTTAATTTTGCACCAAAAGAATTTTAGAAAAAACTTACCTAACCTTATTATAACAAGAACAATTTATTTTAGCCTAACCCAACTATATATATTTTAGATTTGTTTACAATAATTTAATACTAAACAAACACAATAAAATATATTTTTTTCGTTAGGTTCAGAACGATTTTGGCGAAATTATTGCATACACAAATTTTCGCTTGTTCTATATGCCAAGATGAGCATTGCTATTTAAGCCAAGATCGCAAGTTCTGCCTATTCGGCACGACATATATATATATATATATATATATATATATATATATATATATATATATATATATATATATGTGCCGAATAGGCACGTTGTAGGTCCCCCACCAGGGACTCTTCAGTACCTGCCAGAGTGCCGTCATCCAGGTACCAGATATTGAGCTCACTGCGTAGGCTGGAAATTAGTTCTCTTACTGCCAAGCAGAAGAGAAGTGGAACGAGTGGGTCACCCTGCTGAACACCCTCTGATGATTGAATTTCATGTTCTCCAAACAAAAGAATTGAGGGTTTGCTGTAGCCGGCTGAAATGAAGGGAAAAAGACTGGGGAACCGATCCTGAACAGCTGGCAAACAGCATCTCTCTTAACCATATTAAATGCATTTCTAAAATCAAGTTTGACTATGGCCTTGTCTTCTGGTAAGTCCCTGATGTAGGCCCTTGCAGCATGAGCTGCAGCCTTGAGAGACCCCAAAGCCCAGTTGGTGTGGCTGGAGTAAACTGACAGCTTCTAGGCAAATGTTTCTCACTGCTGCTTTGGCAACGAGACGGCGAAGGGTGTTTCCAACTGCAATGGGTCTGATTCCCCCATCCCTCTTCTTCAAAGCACATAGTGAGGCTCCAAAAAAGAAAGGTTTAATTTCTTCTGGGATTCGCCCAGCCAGGCAAATGTTGACGAAACTTGTTAACTGTGTGAGAAGAATTGATGCAGATTCACCGAGTACCGGATTTACCATCTCTTTGAGGTGCTGAGGTCGAATTCCAGTGTAACCTCTGCAGATCCTGCTGGAAATGACACGATCGCCTTATAGACTTCCGATTCTGGCAAAATTAATTGTTCAGTGATGGGGTCTTCCTCAGGGTTGTCGTTGATGGCTATGGTGTCCCTGGATGGATGCTTGTCTCTTAGTGCTTGGGCCGTGGTCTCATCCTTGGGGGCTACAGTGTCATCACTTGTAATTATTCTTATTGCTCCCACTGTGTTACCTTCGATTTTTTTGCTAACCTGTGCGCAAATTTTCTCATTTTCAGTGGGACTTTTCTTGGGTCTACCTCTTTGATTCCTGCGATGATGGGGCAGAGGGACACAGTTGTCTGTTCTTGGGTAGTTGCGCACTGCCTTGATAACTGACGTGGTTAGCAGTTTGCCTCGTCTTTCAGGAACTGCAAGACAGACATTGCCGAACAAGAGTAGGTTGCGCCATGCTTGGATGGTGCCTCAGGCTTCTAAGTTGGTGGAACCTCCATTCACCCGCTTAAGAAGGTCTGTGAATTTCCCTGCTGCATATGGGCGAGCCGCTTTAGGGATGTGGGATAGTGTACTGCTAGCAGTGGATTTGAATGCCAACAGAAGGTTATCGCAAGTGACGAGGTTGCCATTGGAATTGTCATCTGCCTGTGGAGGCTGTGGGCTGCTCTCTGCTGGGGGCATATGTGATCCTGCACACCCATTGTGTGCACGAATGCGGCCATCCCTGTTGCGTGCTCGAAACTCTCCACACACCTGACATATATATATATATATATATATATATATATATATATATATTCATATGTGGACATGGAAAAAAAAAGCTTCCTACAGGGAGAGAAGAAAAAAGTGGGTGTGCTAAAATCCATCATGGTCCAAGGCAGCGAACATTGAGGGGCATCACTGCATGCCTTCCTGCATCTGGAAAGATATTGCAGCACAGGAGACATCGCTGCTCCTGAGCTGTGAATAGGATATGGTCTCCTCTGGGATGGTGAAGCAGTCATCGTAGGAGTTGCTGCAGGGTTCACTTATCTGGGGCACAGCCTGGAAGAGCCCACGAGTGAGGCATCGTCAGTACTTGGCAACTGGGTAGGACATCTGGCAAGTGACTCAGGAGGACATTTCTCAACTGGTACTGTCGCTGGGGCTGTCATTGCCAGCGAGTGTGGAGCGAGTCGTGGCAGGGATGACTCGGTGAAACATCTGGAAGTCATAACATCATACATCATACCGGAGCAGGCTAGCAGTCAAATCTTAGTGCAGGCCACTCACTGAAGCTGTGACAGGAGGCAGACAGTCGCCTGCCAACAGGGCTAACTGCGGCTTGACAAGTGTCATTCTCTCGACAGTTGGAGTTACAGCAGAGGTTGCTCTAAGCACCCTCAGACTGGTTTTCTACATATAACTGCACCCTGATGGTTCAGGAAGTGAAGTGGAACAAGCCTCGATGGGAATCGTAGCGGGTATGATTCAGCAGGGCATCTATACGTGGCGAACAATAAGAGCTTTCTGTACAAGGGGCTCAGATGCTCATAACTGACACCTGAACTGACTAATGTCAGCTGTCAGTGGTCAAGGGTGTAACACAAGGGTGCTACACAGTGGTCTGAATGTAGACCATACTGTTTACCTGGAGTTTACCTGGAGAGGGTTCTGGGGGTCAATGCCCCTGTGGCCCGGTCTGTGACCAGGCCTCATGATGGATCAGAGGCTGATCAACCAGACTGTTACTGCTGGCTGCACACAATCCAACATACGAGCCACAGCCCAGCTGGTCAGGTACCGACTTTAGGTGCTTGTCCAGTGCATGCTTGAAGACAGTCAGGGGTCTATTGGTAATCCCCCTTATGTATGCTGGGAGGCAGTTGAACAGTCTTGGGCCCCTGACACTTATTGTGTTTTCTCTTAACGTGCTAGTGACACCCCTGCTTTTCATTGGGGGGATGTTGCATCGTCTGCCGAGTCTTTTGCGCGCAAGTTCGGTACTAGTCCCCCTAGGATTTTCAAGGTGTATGTAATCATGTATCTCTCCTGCCTGCGTTCCAGGGTGTACAGGTTCAGGAACTTCAAGTGCTCCCAGTAATTGAGGTGTTTTATCTCCGTTATGCGCACTGTGAAGGTTCTCTGTACATTTTCTAGGTCAGCAATTTCACCTGCCTTGAAAGGTGCTGTTAGTGTGCCGCAATATTCCAGCCTGGATAGAATAAGCTACCTGAAGAGTGTCATCATGGGCTTGGCATCCCTAGTTTTGAAGTTTCTCATTATCCATCCTGTCATTTTTCTAGCAGATGCGATTGATACAATGTTATGGTCCTTGAAGGTGAGATCCTCCGACATGATCACTCCCAGGACTTCGACGTTGGTTTTTTCACTCTATTTCAATTATCGGAGTAATTGAAATTTCTCATCGTTGAACTTCATATTGTTTTCTGCAGCCCATTGAGATATTTGGTTGATGTCCACTTGGAGCTTTGCAGTATCTGCAATGGAAGACACTGTCATGCAGATTCGGGTGTCATCTGCAAAGGAAGACATGGTGCTCTGGCTGACATCCTTGTCTATGTCAGGTATGAGGATGAGAAACAAGATGGGAGCGAGTACTGTGGCTTGCGGAACAGAGCTTTTCACCGTAGCCACCTCAGACTTTGCACTGTTGACTACTACTCTTTGTGTTCTGTTTGTGAGGAAATTATAGATCCATCTACCAACTTTTCCTGTTATTCCTTTAGCACGCATTTTGTGCACTATTACGCCATGGTCACACTTGTCGAAGGCTTTTGCAAAGTCTGTATATATTACATCTGCATTCTTTTTGTCTTCTAGTGCATCTAAGACCTTGTCATAGTGATTCAGTAGTTGGGACAGACAGGAGCGACCTGCTCTAAACCCATGTTGCCCTGGGTTGCGTAACTGATGGGTATCTAGATGGGTGGCGATCTTGCTTCTTGGGACCCTTTCAAAGATTTTTATGATATGGGATGTTAGTGCTATCTGTCTGTAGTTCTTTGCTATTGTTGTACTGCCCCCTTTGTGGAGTGGGGCTATGTCTGTTGTTTTTAGTAACTGTGGGACGACTCCTATGTCCATGCTCCCTCTCCATAGGGTGGTAAAAGCATGTGATAGGGGCTTCTTGCAGTTCTTGATGAACACAGAGTTCCATGAGTCTGGCCCTGGGGCAGAGTGCATGGACATTTCTTTTATCGCCTGTTCGAAGTCCTTTGGCATCAGGATAACATCAGATAGGCTTGTATTTATCAAAGTCTGTGGCTCTCTCATAAAAAATTCATTTAGATCTCCGACTCTAAGTCTGGTTAGCGGCTTGCTAAAAACTGAGTCATATTGGGACTTGAGTAGCTCACTCATTTCCTTGCTGTCATCTCTGTAGGACCCATCTTGTTTAAGTAGGGGCCCGATACTGGATGCTGTTCTCGACTTTGATTTGGCATAAGAAAAGAAATACTTTGGGTTTCTTTCGATTTCATTTATGGCTTTTAGTTCTTCCTGCAATTCCTGACTCCTATAAGATTCCTTTAGCTTTATTTAGTTCGATGTTTGCTATTTCTCCGACCAGTGTCTCTATGTATTTCAGATATATTGGCCTCTTTTAGCTGCTCTGTTATTCTTTTCCATCGCCTGTAAAGGGAGCACCTGTCTTTCTATTTTACATCTCCTCCTTTTTCTTAAAGGGATACGCCTTAAGCATACATCTAGTGCCACAGAGTTTATCTGTTCTAGGCATAAGTTGGGGTCTGTGTTGCTTAGTCTATCTTCCCAGCTTATATCGTTTAGGACTTGGTTTTCTTGGTCCCACTTTGTTTTTGTTATTGAAGTTGAATTTGGTGACGGCTCCCTCGTGACTGATCTCACTTTGTCGGTCTGGGGCTCCGCGCATACATGTCTGAACCTCGATTATGTTGTGATCCGAGTATATTGTTTTTGATATGGTGACATTTTGTATCAGATCATCATTGTTAGTGAAGATGAGGTCCAGTGTATTCTCCAGTCTAGTAGGCTCTATTATTTGCTGGTTTAAGTTGAATTTTGTGCAGAGATTCAAAAGCTCGTGTGTGTGTGAGTTCTCGTCTGAGCTGCCTCCTGGTGTTATCACTGCAACAATATTATTTGCTATATTCCTCCATTTTAGGTGCCTCAAGTTGAAATCCCCCAGGGGCAAGATGTTGGGGACAGGAGCTGGAAGATTTTCCGGACAGTGGTCAATTTTCAACAGCTGTTCCTGGAATTGTTGGGACGTTGCATTCGGAGGCTTGTAGACTACCACAATGACTAGGTTTTGGTTCTCGATTTTTACTGCTAAAACTTCCACTACATCATTTGAGGCATTAAGCAGTTCTATGCAAATAAGTGACTCTGCAATATACAGGCCAACCCCCCTTCCCTTTTGCCTGTTCACTCTGTCGCATCTGTATAGGTTGTAACCTGGAATCCATATTTCGTTGTCCAAGTGATCCTTTATGTGGGTCTCTGTGAAAGCTGCAGACATTGCATTTGCCTCTGCAAGCAGTCCACGGATGAAAGGTATTTTGTTGTTCAATGCTGGCTTTAGACCCTGTATATTTGCAAAGAAGAATGTCATCAGATTGGTGGTATTGGTGGTACTGGGGGGTACTTTTTTTCCGGCACTAATATCTGTATCTGTTGGTTTGGAGTGGAGGCCATCGACTGTGGTTCTACTCCAGAAATGACTGGATATGGTGTACGATTTCTGCCATTTCCTGCCAGTTTTTTTTTCCTTTCTGGCACTAAAAAACTTCTCCCTCTCGAGTGGCTGTGGCTACCCAGGTTTTCCCATGGTCTGGATGTTTTGTATCTTTTTGTCCCCTTTAGATGGTGTGCCTGGCAATTTAAGTTATAGCACTGTCTTTCCTATATTGAAGAGGGACGCATTTCAGTGTGAAAAAAGCTTACAGGAAGGGAGTTTGCATTTTCCTGTTGTCATATGGGCACGGCATTTTTCTAGGGTGGTCAAAGTTGCACTTCCCATCTGTTTTTCCAGATTTCCCATGCCTGCAGATACCAAGTGCATAATATGTGCACAGGCTTGGTTTCTATTTGCCTTGGGTTTTTGTGACTGTATTCCCTGTTGGTGCATGTTTTCCTGTCTCATTCCTATCCTCACTAGTACTAACAATGGAGCTCTCACCAGTTGTTTCTGGAAATATATCCTCAATATTACTAGTGGAGTCCCCTTGTTTGCAATCTCCTGTGGTATTACTAGTTTGTAATGTTGGTTTTATCTTGTCCTTGACTACACTTGTTACCCCACTACAGCTCCTGTCTCCCTCGAGGCCATTTATATGCATTCCCTCATGCATACAGTTACTGTCTACCTGGACAGCATCTCCAGCCTCACCATTACTGTCTACCAGGACAGCACTTCCAGCCCCACAGTTACTATCTACCAGGACAGCACCTCAGCCTCACCATTACTGTCTACCAGGACAGCACTTCCAGCCCCACAGTTACTGTCTACCAGGACAGCATCTCCAGCCTTACAGTTTCTGACTACATGGCCAGCACCTCCAGTCATACAGTTACTGTCGGCCAGGACAGCATCGGCACCAAGGGCGATACCATCCAGCCCAGGCTTTTTATTTTCCCATCTGTTATAGAATGCTTCTAGGTTTTCTATGAAGACTGCTTTGATGTTATCCTCTTTTAATACCAATGTGATTTTAGTCCACAGATTGATCTCATTTGGGCATACCCAAAAACACTTCCCTGATTTAATACTGCTTGTAGATAATTCTTGGATATCTGCACAAGGGACGTGACACCAATTTTCACAAAAGTGGCATGTAATCCACGTGTAAGCCCGTTTGTTTGATTTAATGCAGACTACACAGGATTTCATAATGTGATTTCAATAGTTGATTTACTGTAATTCTACCAGTAACCCCTTGAATATTCTACTAATAACCTTAAAGTAAAGAACTGGCTATTTGCATTTCTATTTCTAACTGTACTTATATATTAGGACAAGCTTACCGCTCTACATTACTGCTTTATAGTTATTGTTTGTGTTTGATAAGGGCGCCTAAAACCCCATCTGTTTATGGTCTGCTTTGTGGCCCAACAAATCCATTTGAAAACCGGTCAAGGGTTTGGAACCATTCGGATCTGATCAGCGATCACTTATTTAAAACATATCTGGTTGGTGATTTGGGCTAACACATGAAAGAACTACTAGAAATTATTTAACCGAGTAATATGTGATTAGATTGATACAAAAGTATAACTTGCGTGTTGGAAAACTGGTGATTGCTGGCAGCTCCTACAATGAAGAACGGCCAAAACCTCAACCCTTTACAGCATGAAGGTTTATAGATCACTGTATTTAGCTGGTTTATACACACAGCTGGGCTCAGACCACTTAATCAGGGGCACACTTAAAACTTGCACTCACCTACTGCACATGCGGTAACATGAGGCTTTTCTGTGCATAAATCGACACTAAGTCATATATAAACATGTGAGAACACTGAGAGGAATTAATGCATGATGTATATCTTCTCTCAAACTTCTCAAAAATACTGAAATTTGCTCACTAAGAAACTAGAACATTTGATGTGATATGTGATGTCAGGCGTGACATTGTGAGAGATGTCATGAGGCGACATTGCAAGGTGACGTCAGCAGCTCGGTGACAGCAGACATCGCGAAGTGACGTCAGCAGATGTCTCAAGGTGACGTCATGAGGGATGTCATGGGGTGACATCGCGATGTGACGTCAGGGCATGGTGACATGAATTCTGGCAGTATCGTGGGTGGCGTTGTGAAGTGACGTCAGGCAGCATCGTGGGTGACGTGACGTCGGGCAGCATGTGGCTTGGGTAACTCATGTGGCTTGTAGATCCACGTGGCTTCGTCCACATGTGGCTTCGTGATCCACATGGCTTCAAGTGACCTCAGGCACTCAGATACACAGCTCTGGCAAAGAATTCACACTGAATTCACAGAAACAGCAGAGGGAGTGAGTACATAGTGAAGAGTAGTGTAGTGGCACAGAGTGGGCAGCAGGGTGAGTGGCGTCTGGTGGAACCAGGATCACACGCCTTGCTACTCTCACCTCACAACACAGGAGGAGAATAGCACATTCTACCACACTTGGCACAAAAATCACCACAAACCCACCTTTTACTTGCTGAAATGGCTGTGCTAGGGCTGAAAAGAACAGCAGATCACGCAGGTGATGCTGAGCACGTGAGTGAGAAACAGAGTGGGACACTGTGAAGTTCCAGGTGACGCCATTTATATTTCTCGAAGAAATTCGGCAAATTTCGGTGAGATCCTGCTTGTCCCAGTGTCTGGATGCTGACTGAGACTTGCAGACACGACTTCAGGATAACTCGTTGAGAGATGGATGCTTCTTGTATGGGGTGATGAAGTGTAGACAGCTTCATTTCCCTTCCTTCAAGAGAGAGCTGGACATATACCTAAAGTCAGTGCCGGATCAGCCGGGCTGTGGCTCGTATGTTGGACTGCGTGTGGCCAGCAGTAACAGCCTAGTTGATCAGGCCCTGATCCATCGGGAGGTCTGGTCATGGACCGAGCCGTGGGGGCGTTGATCCCCGGAATAACCTCCAGGTAACCTCCTATCCCAGGGCAAACACACGTGCAGTGACCATCTCTGTCCACCAATGTTTTCTGAGGATTATTACAGTCTTTGATCAGACGGTGGCTCAGTGATACTCTTCAGAGGTTTCTTACTTTATTTTCGATATCGTAGGTACACAGGCAGTGTGTTTACGTTGTCCTGGCCCCGGGTAGGGGGCCATGCCTGCAAGGGAGAGAAGACTGGCAGGTGTTGACTCTAGGATGCCTGGATGCCAAGTGAGAGCGATGTAAGTGTGATGTTTCTGAACTTGGTATGGGCCTATAGGTGGCAGCATGAGCATGGCACGAAACATGAACTCAGCTGGCAGACAGCATAGGCTGTCTGCCAGCTGAGCTCATATTTCACATATTAGACACAGGCCAAGTGTCTAACGAGAAGTGCCTTTTTCAATTGGTAACTAACAGAGTGTGTGTGTGTGTACTCACCTAGTTGAGGTTGCAGGGGTCGAGTCCCAGCTCCTGGCCCCGCCTCTTCACTGGTCGCTACTAGGTCACTCACTGAACCGTGAGCTTTGTCATACCTCTGCTTAAAGCTATGTATGGATTCTGCCTCCACTACATCGCTTCCCAAACTATTCCACTTCCTGACTACTCTGTGGCTGAAGAAATACTTCCTAACATCCCTGTGATTCATCTCTGTCTTCAACTTCCAACTGTGCGCCCTTGTTGCTGTGTCCCATCTCTGGAACTAACTGTCTCTGTCCATCTTGTCAATTCCTCTCAGTATTTTGTATGTCGTTTTCATGTCCCCCCTATCTCTCCTGTCCTTCAGTATCGTCAGGTTGATTTCCCTTAACCTCTCCTTGTAGGACATGCCTCTTAGCTCTGGGACTAGTCTTGTTCCAAACCTTTGCACTTTCTCTAGTTTCTATACGTGCTTGGCTAGGTGTGGGTTCCAAACTGGTGCCGCATACTCCAATATGGGCCTCACGTAGACGGTGTACAGGGTCCTGAACGATTTCTTATTAAGATGTCGGAATGCTGTTCTGAGGTTTGCTAGGCGCCCATATGCTGCAGCAGTTATTTGGTTGATGTGCGCTTCAGGAGATGTGCCTGGTGTTATACTCATCCCAAGATATTTTTCCTTGAGCGAGGTTTGTAGTCTCTGGCCCCCTAAACTGTACTCCGTCTGGGGTCTTTGTGTGTGTGTGTGTGTGTGTGTGTGTGTGTGTGTGTGTGTGTGTGTGTGTGTGTGTGTGTGTGTGTTTAGAATTCGCAGAACAGGAGAAATATTCACAAAAACTAATCTCAGAAAAAAAAAACATACCACGGGTAGGGTTAGAACCCGCGATCAGAGAGTCATAATCTCAGGCCAAAGGAGACTTGAACCTACGAACCTTGGGACAAAGTACACAGTGTTTTTCTCACTGTGCCACACTGGTCCAATACTTTGGTGCCCAGCTAATGTTAAACGTTTGGTCCAAAACAGCCAGTATTCAGGAAAGTGGCTTTCAGCTTTTCATCTCATGCCTTGCTTGCATCGACCAACGAAAGATTTTTATAATGTTTAGAATTCGCAGAACAGGCAAAATATTCACAAACACCAAAAAAAATCTTTCGTTGGTCGATGTATGCAGGGGATGAGATGAAAAGCCGAAAGCCACCTTCCCCGGCTGCTTTGGACCAAATGTCAAGCATTAGCTGGGCGCCAAAATATTGGACCAGTGTGGTACAGTGAGCAAAGCATTGTCCCAAGGTTCGTAGGTTCGAATCTCCTTCGGCCTGATATGTGTGTGTGTGTGTGTGTGTATGTGTGTGTGTGTGTGCCTATTTGTACTCACCTATTTGCGGTTGCAGGGGTCGAGTCATAGCTCCTGGCTCCGCCTCTTTACTGGTCGCTACTAAGTCCTCTCTCTTCCTGCTCCATGAGTTTTATCAAACCTTGTCTTAAAACTGTATATGGTTCCCGACTCCACTACGTCACTTGCCAGACTATTCCACTTACTGACAACTCTGTGACTGAAGAAATACTTCCTAACATCTCTTTGACTCGTCTGAATCTTCAGCTTCTAATTGTGACCCTTTGTTTCTGTGTCCCATCTCTGGAACATCCTGTCTTTCCACCTTGTCAATTCTTCGCAGTATTTTTTATGTCGTTATCATGTCTCCCCTAACCCTCCTGTTCTCCAATGTCATGAGGCCGATTTCCTTTAACCTTTCTTCGTAGGACATTCTCCTAGCCCTGAGACTAGTCTTGTCGCAAATCTTTGCACTTTTTCTAATTTCTTGACGTGCTTGACCAGGAGTGGGTTCCAAACTGGTGCTGCATTCTCCAATATGGGCCTGGTGTACATGGTGTACAGAGTCTTGAACGATTCCTTACTGTGGTATCGGAACACTGTTCTCAAGTTTGCCAGGCGTCCATATGCTGCAATAGTTATCTGGTTGATGTGTGCCCCAGGAGATGTGCTCGGTATTATACTCACCCCAAGATCCTTCTCCTTGAGTGAGTGGTGCCCTTCCCCGATCTTCATGACTCTACACTTGGTGGGGATAAACTCTAAGAGCCAGTTGCTGGACCAGCATGTCCACATCTCTTTGTAGTCCTTCCTAATCCTCGTCCATGTGTGTGTGTGTGTGTGTGTGTGTGTGTGTGTGTGTGTGTGTGTGTGTGTGTGTGTGTGTGTGTGTGTGTGTGTGTGTGTGTAATATATTCAGTGGTTGCAGTGTTTAGTACTTATTGTATTATATCCCTTAATTAAAGAGGGCATCAGCGGGAGACCGAAATACACAGTAATCTTTTTGTTTCATAGTACACTTGTTATCTTTCGTTCTAGACTTCTCTCTTTATCTTTTGTTTCCAAGCAGGTTTTTTCCATAAGGCTTTCACCGTGCTATTGACCAGCATCTATTGCACGTTTGTATCTGGATACTGACTCATGTTTATGTAAAAATGATGTTACGGCAAAGAGAGTTGCAGCATTCACAGCAGGGACTGAGGCGGAGAGAGAGAGACAATTGTCAGATATCTGCCAGCCATTACCAGGAGTCAGTGAGACTTGCTATCATTGCCCCCTTACTCCTCCGTTCCCACCCGGCCCACCATGCCCACCCAGACCACCCTGCCAACCCTGACCACCCACCAACCCACCCATGGGTTAATGGTCCAGTCCGCCAACCATCTCCCACAAACTCCACCCCCAACTCTCCCCAAACGCCACCCCTTCCCCACCCCAAACGTCAACCTTAGTCCACCGACCCACCCCTGATGTTATGGTCCACTCCATCCATCAACCATCTCTCGTCACCATCACCGCCACCCCTACTCAACCACAGCTCCATCCCAAACACCAACCTCAGCTCCAGCTCCCTTTCCCCTACAGTCATCTCAACCCTCACCTAAACCCTTTTCTCTACCAACTGCCGTAGCTACTGAACACTTGCAGAAGTGCTTGACGATATCTTCATCGCCCTACTGAAGTCTCCCAGGTCAGACTGAGTTTACTGAGGTCTCCCAGGTCAGTCTGAGGCTACCGAAGTCTCCCAGGTCAGTCTGAGGCTACCGAAGTCTCCCAGCTCAGTCTGAGGCTACCGAAGTCTCACAGGTCAGTCTGAGGCTACCGAAGTCTCTCAGCTCAGTCTGAGGCTACCGAAGTCTCCCAGCTCAGTCTGAGGCTGCCGAAGTCTTCAAGCTCAGTCTGAGGCTGCCGAAGTCTTCCAGCTCAGTCTGAGGCTGCCGAAGTCTTCAAGCTCAGGCTGACACTCTTGAAGTCTCCCAGCTCAGGCTGACACTCCTGAAGTCTCCCAGCTCAGGCTGACACTCCTGAAGTCTCCCAGCTCAGGCTGACACTCCTGAAGTCTCCCAGCTCAGGCTGACACTCCTGAAGTCTCCCAGCTCAGGCCGACACTACCGAAGTCCCCCAGCTCAGGCCGACACTACCGACGTCTCCCAGCTCAGGCTGACGCTACCGACGTCTCTCAGCTCAGGCTGACAGATTTCAACACCCTGCATGAGCCTCAGCAAGCAAGATCGAATATGACAGGGACACTTAGAGAAAAAGGTAGCAGCACACTGCTGATATATCTAATTTAGTTAAAATTACTCTACCTCCTCCATCCTCAGCATCTCATTGGCAGATCCTACAGAAATTAACCCCGAGAAATATTTTAGAATATTTATGCACTCTTAATGGAGAATTGCTGGCGTTTACCACAATGGAATATCCCACTATTATTCTCCGTTATTTTCCACATTAAAGCTGATAAAGCTGATTTTTAAAACCGAAGACTTGTCAATTTTGTCGTGGTTACCCGTAAGTTATCTGCAGTTGCTTCCGGAGGTCACCATTCCTGCGGCCTGAACTCAGCCCGAGCCTCCTGGTTGCTGACCTGATCGATCAAGCTGTCTGTACCCGCCGCCCGCAGCCACTTACTCTCTATTGAGCGATATGAGATTTTCTTGTACTTCGATCTTGTTTTTATTGCTCCATTCCTTCTGTAACTTAGCAACTGGAATTTGTCCTTACTAAACATTATATAGTGTTCAGTAGCCCACTGCAAAACTTTGAGGTTCGCTTTATCTTCTGTGGATGCCACTCATGCTGATTTTAGTATCAACTGAAATAGGATGATAGAGTGCTATGATTTGTGTCCCTGTCTGTTAGATATGAAAATAAGAAAGAGAAGTGGGGTGAGCATACTACCTTGGGAACAGAACTCGTCTTTGCAGCAGCCTCTGTTTCTTTTGTGTACTTTTTCTCTATGAGTTGGATACTTAACTTCTTAACTAATATATCTGCCCACGTTTTCAGTTATTCCTTTCCTAATCATTTGTGTCCAATTTTTCAATGGTCACACTTTTCAAAGACTTGCAAAGTCGGTGTTCACTTCATCTGCATTTTGCTTGTCTTCCAGTGTATCCGCGGCAATGTTGTAATTGACCAGCAAATGTGAGGCAGGAGTTACTTTTCTTGAACAGGTCGTACCTGGAGTGTGCAACTGCTGTGATTCCTTGTGACTGACAATCTCGCTTCTTAAAATCCTTTCAAAAATCTTGATAATGCTGGATGCAAGAGCTACTGGTCTATAGTTTTTAGCAATTTCTTTACTGAAAGTATCTACTATGCTCGCCAATTTGTTTTCACCTTATTTTTTATTGCTGCAGGGGTCGGGCCCCTGCTCCTGGACACTCCTCTTTGCTGGCATCTACCGGGATCATTCCTGGCTACGTGAACACTGTCATATCTATTGTTTACGCTATGGTTCTCGCCCCTACTACTTCGTTATCTAGGCGACTCCATTTCCCGACCAATCTAAGGCTTAAAAAATGTCCTGACATTCATGTGTTTTAACTAACAGCTGTGCTTTCGTGTACTTGAGACCTGCCTCAAACAGACTCGCCTTATCAAGCTTGTCTATTCCCCTCAGTATTTTGCAAGTCGTAATCAAGTCTCCCCTCGTTCTTCTGTCCTCTAGTGTCATCAGATATAGCTCCTCTAAAGTCTCCTCAGTCCACATCCCTCGTTTCCAGGACAAGTCTTGCAGCAAACCTTTAGTACTTTTTTCAAGTTTCTGCACATACTTCATAAGATGCGGGTTCCATACTGGAACTGCTTTCTCCAAGATGGGCCAAAACTATGCCTTGTATAGGGTCGTGAAGGTCTCTTTATTCAAGTTCTTGATGGCTACGCATAAATTTCTTCTCGTTTTTCCTGCGTTCGTCATCCGGTTGACGTATGCCTCAGCCTCAGGCGAAATCCTCGGAACCATGCTTACCCCTTTACAGCCTTCGTTCCCCAACCCTGTACTCTCTGGTCTTCTTTGCCCTTACCCTATTTTTATAAATTTTCATTTGTTGTGGTTAAATTCTAGTAGCTAGAAGTCAGAATAATCCTGCTTGACGAGATCTATCTGTAGTCTTTCCTTCCCTTTTTCTGACTTTATTCTCATTATTTTTACATCTGCGAACAGGGACACCTCTGACTTGATTTGTTCTGTCAAGTCATTTTCATACGTGTCTAAATATTGATCCTTCTGGAACCCCATTCGTCACACTTACCCTTCCTGTCACATGCTCCCGGACAATAATTTGTTTCCTTCCTGTCAATTATTCCTTGATCCACTGTAGTGTTTTCCTCTGTTATTCCTACTTGCTCCTCCAGCTTTTATCCCTTGTGAGGCACTGTTTTGAACGCCTTCTTACTGTTCAAAATTATACAGTCCACTCATCCTTTTCCAGCCTAACTTTCGTTACCTTATCAGAGAACTTCAGAAAATATGAAATACAGCATTTTTACTTCTCTAAAAGCGTGATGGTTGTTTTTGAATTTGCCTTTTTGCAGGTACTTTCCAATTATTCTGATATTCTTCTCCATAATCTTATTTTGATATACTGTGCATCTCAGTGTTACTGGCCAGTAGTTTAATGCTTACCTGCTTCAGATATTTTGCAAAAGATCGCTGCTAGTAGTTCACACAGTTCTCTTAGTATCCATGAAGAGATGTCTGGTCTTACTGCCTTCAAGGTATCTAGCTCACTTTGTAGTTTATTCACCTCACCTCCCGTTGTACGTATTGTGTCCAGTACTCATTGGTGCACTCTCCTACTCTGACTAGTTCTGTAAGGATGAACGACTAATTACTTCATTTACTGTCCTCGAATATCATGTCCATACTGATTCCACTGACGATACATAAGTAAATATTATGTTCAGCTCTTCACAGACTTTCTGGTCATTAATAATGACCTTCCTTGTTCCTTCTTCAACTTTGTTTCCCATTCCTTGACAGTTTTCATTTTACTTATGTGGCTACCGATTTATTTTTTTGGGGGGGAATACATCTGTATTATTGGATCGATAATTTGATTTTGTTGGGATCCTTCTGCTCAGGCTAAGGGTTACTGTAGAAGCTTGTTAGCCATATACAGGACTGGATGAACCAGCAAGAGTATCCTAGTTCAAATAACTAATGCATTGTTTTCGTTTCTTGGTCAAATTATTTCCACGCAGTGACAATGGCCTTAAAAACAGGATTCATGGTATGATTCTCATAACTATTAATTATAGTTGTTGAAACTGTGTACATAATTTATGTGCATGGGTTTTCTATACACCGTGAAATCTTAACTTAGGTCTTACTTGGGCCGATAAAAGACACGCTGGGGGTATATCAAATTACATGTTAAAACTATCGATTTGGTATATAGCAGTTCATAATTTGGCAACACAGTTAAAAGAGCAGAACCGAGAAATATCTCAGAGAGTTAAAGCCAAGAAAGTGTTTGTGGTGTTCCAGGACATTAAAACCTGCAGCCATACCATAAACTAGGAAGCAGGAAGTCTGATACACAATAATGATGATTCCACCAAACGGAAAAAAGTGAAGCTGTGATGATATACTCTGCATAATTGCCTCTCCCAGTGAAAATACAAACCAGATATAATATCCAAATTGACATGGAAACAAAAGCACCAGAGTAGTGGAGTCAGTACTGCATTTCCGGCTGACCGTCCCTGAATCCTACTCCATATTATTTAACCTAAAGTTTTAGTTGACTCCTCACAAACTTGTCACTTTATAATAATCTTTATTTCTCAAACTGCATGAGACAGCTTACACAGACCTAGCTGACATCAGTGACATATATAGAAAGCCCCTGAGCAATTAGGTTAATTTTGCCCCCAGCAAGCGACCCACTCGAGTCGGCTAATACACAGGTATTAGCCGACTGGCTAATATGTGTCCTTAAGACAGCAGGTGTCTTAAGAAAACACACACCAATGTTTCTTCCCATACCAGGAGCCACGGACCTCAATGTGTGAGTTGAGAATCTTAGTTGTGACATGAGTCAGCAGCAGTAAAAACTTGGTCACAGTGGGAGCCTATGCTAACCTCCCTTATGGCAACACTATGTAAGGAAGATGTCACCGGATGTATCATGGCAACATCATGTAGAGAAGAAGTCACCAGCAGTATCATGTCAATATCTTATAAAGATGTCACCAGCTGTATCATGGAAACATGTAAATATGTCACCAGCTGTATCATGGAAACATGTAAAAATATCACCAGTTGTATAATGGGAGCATCATGTAAGAAAGATGTCACGAGCTGTGTCATGGGAACATCCTGTAAGGAAGATTTCACCAGCTGTATCATGGCAACATGATATTGATAAGATATCACCAGCTGTATCATGAGAGCATCATGTAAGGAAGATGTCACCAGCTATGTCATGGCAACATATAAGGAAGATGTAAAAAACTGTGCCATGGGAACATCCTGTAAGGAAACCAACCATATCACGGGCGGGGATAGAACCCGCGATCGGAGAGTCTCAAAACTCCAGAACGTCGCGTTACTACCTGGTCCAGTGGCTAACGCGACGGTCTGGAGTTTTGACACTCTCTGATCGCGGGTTCTATCCTGCCCGTGGTATGGGTTGTTTGCAATCGTGTCATTACGATTTCGTGAGTCATCCTGTAAGGAAGATGTCACCAGCTATGTCATGGCAACATGTAAGGAAGAAGTCACCAGATGTGTTATGACAACATGTAAGAAAGATGTCACCAGCTATGTCACGGCAACATGTAAGGAAGATGTCACCAGCTATGTCATGGCAACATATAAGGAAGATGTCACCAGCTATGTCATGGCAACATGTAAGGAAGATGTCACCAGCTATGTCACGGGAACATGTAAGGAAGATGTCACCAGCTATGTCATGGCAACATATAAGGAAGATGTCACCAGCTATGTCGTGGCAACATGTAAGGAAGATGTCACCAGCTATGTCATGGCAACATATAAGGAAGATGTCACTAGCTATGTCATGGTAACATGCAAGGAAGATGTCACCAGCTATGTCATGACAACATGTAAGGAAGATGTCACCAGCTGTGTCATGGCATCATGTGAGGAAGATGCCACCAGCTGTGTCATGGCATCATGTGAGGAAGATGCCACCAGCTATGTCATGGCAACATGTAAGGAAGATGTAACCAGCTATGTCATGGCAACATATAAGGAAGATGTCACCAGCTATGTCATGGCAACATTTAAGATGTTACCAGCTATGTCATGGCAACATGTAAGGAAGATGTCACCAGCTATGTCATGGCAACATATAAGGAAGATGTCACCAGGCTATGTCATGGCAACATGCAAGGAAGATGTCACCAGCTGTGTCATGGCAACATGTAAGGAAGATGTCACTAGCTGTGTCATGGCAACATGTAAGGAAGATGTCACCAGCTGTGTCATGGCAACATGTAAGGAAGATGCCACCAGCTGTGTCATGGCAACATGTAAGGAAGATGTAACCAGCTGTGTCATGGCAACATCATGCGAGGAAGATGTCACCAGCTGTATCATGACAACATCATGTGAGGATGTCACCAGCTGTCATGGCAATATGTAAGGAAGATGTCACCAGTTGTCATGGCAACTTTACGTAAGGAAGATGTCACTAGTTGTCATGGCAACATGTAAGGAAGATGTCACCAGCTGTAGCATGGCAACATGTAAGGAAGATGTCACCAGCTGTATCATGGCAACATATGAGGATGTCACCAGCTGTGTCATGACAACGTGTAAGGAAGATGTAACCAGCTGTGTCATGGCAACATGTAAGGTAGATGTCACCAGCTGTGTCATGGCAACGTGTAAGGAAGATGTCACCAGCTGTGTCATGGCAACATGTAAGGAAGATGTCACCAGCTGTGTCATGGCAACATGTAAGGAAGATGTCACCAGCTGTATCATGGCAACATATGAGGATGTCACCAGCTGTGTCATGGCAACGTGTAAGGAAGATGTAACCAGCTGTGTCATGGCAACATGTAAGGTAGATGTCACCAGCTGTGTCATGGCAACGTGTAAGGAAGATGTCACCAGCTGTGTCATGGCAACATGTAAGGAAGATGTCACCAGCTGTGTCATGGCAACATGTAATGAAGATGTCACCAGCTGTATCATGGCAATATCATGTGACGATGTCACCAGCTGTGTCATGGCAACGTGTAAGGAAGATGTCACCAGCTGTGTCATGGCAACATGTAAGGAAGATGTCACCAGCTGTGTCATGGCAACATGTAATGAAGATGTCACCAGCTGTATCATGGCAACATCATGTGAGGATGTCACCAGCTGTGTCATGGCAACGTGTAAGGAAGATGTAACCAGCTGTGTCATGGCAACATGTAAGGAAGATGTCACCAGCTGTGTCATGGCAACATCATGTAAGGAAGATGTCACCAGCTGTGTCATGGCAACGTGTAAGGAAAATGTCACCAGCTGTGTCATGGCAACATGTAAGGAAGATGTCACCAGCTGTGTCATGGCAACGTGTAAGGAAGATGTCACCAGCTGTGTCATGGCAACATGTAAGGAAGATGTCACCAGCTGTGTCATGGCAACATGTAAGGAAGATGTCACCAGCTGTGTCATGGCAACGTGTAAGGAAGATGTCACCAGCTGTGTCATGGCAACATCATGTAAGGAAGATGTCAACAGCCGTGTCATGGCAACGTGTAAGGAAGATGTCACCAGCTGTGTCATGGCAACATGTAAGGAAGATGTCACCAGCTGTGTCATGGCAACATGTAAGGAAGATGTCACCAGCTGTGTCATGGCAACATGTAAGGAAGATGTCACCAGCTGTGTCATGGCAACATGTAAGGAAGATGTCACCAGCTGTATCATGGCAACATATGAGGATGTCACCAGCTGTGTCATGGCAACGTGTAAGGAAGATGTAACCAGCTGTCATGGCAACATGTAAGGTAGATGTCACCAGCTGTGTCATGGCAACGTGTAAGGAAGATGTCACCAGCTGTGTCATGGCAACATGTAAGGAAGATGTCACCAGCTGTGTCATGGCAACATGTAATGAAGATGTCACCAGCTGTATCATGGCAATATCATGTGACGATGTCACCAGCTGTGTCATGGCAACGTGTAAGGAAGATGTCACCAGCTGTGTCATGGCAACATGTAAGGAAGATGTCACCAGCTGTGTCATGGCAACATGTAAGGAAGATGTCACCAGCTGTATCATGGCAACATCATGTGAGGATGTCACCAGCTGTGTCATGGCAACATGTAAGGAAGATGTCACCAGCTGTGTCATGGCAACATGTAAGAAAGATGTCACCAGCTGTGTCATGGCAACATCATGTAAGGAAGATGTCACCAGCTGTGTCATGGCAACGTGTAAGGAAAATGTCACCAGCTGTGTCATGGCAACATGTAAGGAAGATGTCACCAGCTGTGTCATGGCAACGTGTAAGGAAGATGTCACCAGCTGTGTCATGGCAACATGTAAGGAAGATGTCACCAGCTGTGTCATGGCAACATGTAAGGAAGATGTCACCAGCGGTGTCATGGCAACATCATATAAGGAAGATGTCACCAGCTGTGTCATGGCAACATGTAAGGAAGATGTCACCAGCTGTGTCATGGCAACGTGTAAGGAAGATGTCACCAGCTGTGTCATGGCAACATGTATGGAAGATGTCACCAGCTGTGTCATGGCAACGTGTAAGGAAGATGTCACCAGCTGTGTCATGGCAACATGTAAGGAAGATGTCACCAGCTGTGTCATGGCAACATGTAAGGAAGATGTCACCAGCTGTGTCATGGCAACATCATGTGAGGATGTCACCAGCTGTGTCATGGCAACGTGTAAGGAAGATGTAACCAGCTGTGTCATGGCAACATGTAAGGAAGATGTCACCAGCTGTGTCATGGCAACATGTAAGGAAGATGTCACCAGCTGTATCATGGCAACATCATGTGAGGATGTCACCAGCTGTGTCATGGCAACGTGTAAGGAAGATGTCACCAGCTGCGTCATGGCAACATGTAAGGAAGATGTCACCAGCTGTGTCATGGCAACGTGTAAGGAAGATGTCACCAGCTGTGTCATGGCAACATGTAAGGAAGATGTCACCAGCTGTGTCATGGCAACATGTAAGGAAGATGTCACCAGCTGTGTCATGGCAACGTGTAAGGAAGATGTCACCAGCTGTGTCATGGCAACATGTAAGGAAGATGTCACCAGCTGTGTCATGGCAACGTGTAAGGAAGATGTCACCAGCTGTGTCATGGCAACATGTAAGGAAGATGTCACCAGCTGTGTCATGGCAACATGTAAGGAAGATGTCACCAGCTGTGTCATGGCAACATGTAAGGAAGATGTCACCAGCTGTGTCATGGCAACGTGTAAGGAAGATGTCACCAGCTGTGTCATGGCAACATCATGTAAGGAAGATGTCAACAGCCGTGTCATGGCAACGTGTAAGGAAGATGTCACCAGCTGTGTCATGGCAACATGTAAGGAAGATGTCACCAGCTGTGTCATGGCAACATGTAAGGAAGATGTCACCAGCTGTGTCATGGCAACATGTAAGGAAGATGTCACCAGCTGTGTCATGGCAACATGTAAGGAAGATGTCACCAGCTGTGTCATGGCAACATGTGAGGAAGATGTCACCAGCTGTGTCATGGCAACATGTGAGGAAGATGTCACCAGCTGTGTCATGGCAACATGTAAGGAAGATGTCACCAGCTGTGTCATGGCAACATGTGAGGAAGATGTATAACAGAAAAAACTCCAGCGTTGACTATAAAAATTATCATTACAGTAAATGTACACGTTTGCTGCTGCCGCCGCCGCGTCGTTTTCACTTCAGTAAAATTATTTATTTACATGAGGAAGCGCGAAACTTGTAAGTACGGGAGGTAATAAGATTTCCTCTTAAGAAGGGCAAAGCAGCTCTGATTTCTTGGATCAAGAGGATTTTACCGGCAATAAGGCACACCTTGGGAACATTAAATAGTACCATAAAGCTGACTGGCCATAATAACAAAGAATGGAGTGCCGATTTGAGAAAATTTTAGATCTCGTAAGAGTCGAAGATTTTTAAAATGCAAAGAAACGAGGATTTAAAATGCGATTTTGGGATCCACCCGATTTGTCGGGGTGGTTAAAAGTAACTGCTGTGTGTGTTGACGGGGTGTGTACACTTACTTTTGGTTGCAAGGCTCAAGTCACAGCAACTGGTTTCGCCTCTTCGCTGGTCGCTACTAGGTCCACTCTCTCCCTGCTCCATGAGCATTAATGTATCTCTTAAAGCTAGGTATGGATCCAGCCTCCATTACATCACTCTCCGGATTGTTCCACTTCCTGACAACTCTTTGACTGAAGAAATACTTCATAATATCCCTATCGCTCGTCTGAGTTTTCAACTTCCAGTTGTGACCCCTTGTTGTTGTGATATAACTCTGAAACTTTGTTCCTATCTACCTTGTCAATTCGTCTCAGTATTCTATAAATCGTTATCATGTTTTCCCCTATTCCTCCAGTCCTCCTGTGTCGTCAGGTTGATTTCCCTTAACCTCTTCTCGTAGAACATACCCTTTAGCTCTGGGACTAGCCTTGTTCCAAGCCTTACAATTTCTCTAATTTCGTGACGTGCTTGACCAAGTGTGAGTTCCAGACTGGTGTTACATACTCAAAAATGGGTCTGACGTACATGGTGTACATTGTCTTGAATGACTCCTTATACAGGTGTCGAAACGCTATTCTTAGGTTTGCCAGGCGCTCATATGCTGCAGCAGTTATTAGGTTGATGTGCACCTCAGGAGATGTCCTCACTATGATACTCACTCCAAGATCCTTTTCCTTGAGTGAGGTATACAGATTTTGGCCCTAGCCTGTACTCCGCCTGCAATCTTCTTTGACCTTCCCCAATCTTCATGACTTTACACTTGGTGGGGGTTGAATTCCACGAGCCAGAGCCAGGTGTTGGACCAGGCTTGCAGCCTGTCCAGTTCCCTTTGTAATCCTACCTGATCCTCATCCGTTTGAATTCTCCGCATTAGCTTCACATCGTCTGCAAACAGGGACACCTCTGAATCTATCCCTTCCATCATGTCATTCCCATATACCAGAAACAGCACTGGCCCTGCTCGTCACAGGCGCCCACTGACATCTCGTCAGGTACTATCACTAGTTGTTTCCTTACCGTCAAGTATTGTCTGCTCCATTGCAGTGCCTTTCCTGTAATTCATGCCTGCTCCTCTAGCTTTTGCACTAATCTCTTGTGCCTAACTGTGTCAAAAGCTTTCTTACAGGCTAAGAAAATGCAATCTAAATCTGTCATCTTGTAAAATTCCAGTAGCTTTGTGACACACAGTTTTCTTTCCCTGAAACCGTGCTGTTATATGTATAAGCTCATACCTTTCTAGGTGCTTCACTACTCTTCACATGATAATCTTCTCCATGACTCTGGATACATATCAGAGACACTGGTCTCTAGTTTAACGCTGCCTGCTTGTCTGTCTTAAAAATTAGGACTACATTTGCTGTCTTTCCACACCTCAGGTAATCGCCCAGTTTCGATAGATATGTTGAAGATTGCTGTTAGTGGCTCTGCTCCAACTCTCAGGACCCTTGGAGAGATTTCCTGTCCCACCACATTTGAGGTATTTAGTTCGCATAGCAGCCTCTTCACCTTGGTTGTGTGTAGTGTGTCCAGCTCTTTCTGGTGTACCCTACTATCCCAGTTTGCTGGAGTACTTTCTGTCTCCACTGAAAATACTTCCTTAAATCTCATGTTGAGCTCTTCACATACTACTTGGTCGTTTCTTGTGATATTCCCTCCTTCCTCACTCAGCCTGATTACCTGGTCCTTGGCTGTTGCTTTTCTCCTGATGTGGCTGTACAACAGCTCTTGATGTTATGTCACTCTCGTATTGCCGCTGGGCCTCCCTCCTTATCCATGAATGTTAGTTTCTGGCTCTTCTGCTAAGCTTCTTATTTATCTGGACCCTAGGTTTTCTAAACTTTTTTCAATCTCTAACGCAATTAGTTTTGGCTTCTCTACACCTCTGGGTGAATCAAGGGTTCATTGGTCTTCCCATTGTTTCTGTTGCACTTGGGTATGAACTTCTTCTCTCCCGCCTTGCATTTTCTGGTCACACACACAATCATTTCCTTTACTCATTTTCCCAGCAGTTCATTTTCTCACTGTACCTCACGCAGGAAATTCCTCATGCATGTGTAGTCCCCTCTTTTGTAATTTGGCTTCTTCTGTTATATTCTTACTGCTTCACTTTCCACTTTTAACTCGAAGCTCAGGATCACGTGAGTACTAGCTCCGAGGTGCCTTTCATATGTGATGTCCCTAGTGTCTGAGTTACTCGAGGTGAATATGAGGTCCAGCCTTGCTAGTTCATCCTCTCTCTCTCTCTCTCTCTCTGGCAGTATCCCTAACATGTTGATGTGTGAGGTTTTCCAGTACCAGCTCCATCATCTTAGCCCTCCACGTTTCTGGTGTGTGTGTGTGTGTGTGTGTGTGTGTGTGTGTGTGTGTGTGTTAGTTAGTTAGTTACCATTTTGTCCTAGGCACATGTCGATTTGACACTAGGCCTGTTGTGTGTGTAGGTGTGTGTGTATTTGTGTGTGTGTAGGTGTTAGTTACCATTTTGTCCTAGGCACATGTCGATTTGACACTAGGCCTGTTGTGTGTGTAGGTGTGTGTGTATTTGTGTGTGTGTAGGTGTTAGTTACCATTTTGTCCTAGGCACATGTCTGTGTGTGTGTGTGCGTGCGTGCGTGTGTGTGTACTCATATGGTTGCAGGGATCAATTCATAGCTCCTGGTCCCGCCTTTTCGCTAGTTGCTACTACGTTCACTCCTGGCTTCGAGAGCCTTACCTTACTTCTTCTTAAAGCTATATCTGGATCCTGCCTCTACTACTTTACTCTCCAGATCGTTCCATTTCCTGACAACTCTGAAGCTGAAGAAATACATTCTAACATCCTATGACTCATTTGAGTTTTCACTCATGTTCCTGTTTCCCATCTCTCAAACAGTTTGTCCCTGTTCACCTATCAGTTCCTCTCAGCATTTTGCACATTATCATATCACCCCTAGTTCTCCTGTCTTCCAGTGTCAGAGACTAGTCTCGCTGCAAACCATGGCAATTTCTCCAATTTCTAGCATGCTTGACCAGGTATATGCTCCATTTTGGTGCTGCGTAGTCCAGTATGGTTCTGACGTACACGGTGTATAGTGTCGTGAATGACTCAGATTTGCCAGACGCGCATTAGCTGAAGCAGTTATTTAGTTGATGTGCGCCTCAGGTGATATACCTGGAATAAACCCCAGTGTCCTCCTCGAGCGAGGTTTGCAGTCTCTGCCCCTTTCCTCGAGTCAGTACTCCGTCTGTGCGGTCTTCTCTGCCCTTCCCAAACTTTATAACTTTGTAACTGCTGGGATTGAACTCCAGGAGCCATTTGTCAAACCAGACCTGCAGCCTGTCCAGATCCATTTGTAGCCTTTCCTGGTCCTCGTCTGCTTGTATTATCCTCATTAGTTTCACATCATTGTGTGTGTTTATATACATATATATATATTTTATTTTATTATCACACTGGCCGATTCCCACCAAGGCAGGGTGGCCCGAAAAAGAAAAACTTTCACCATCATTCACTCCATCACTGTCTTGCCAGAAGGGTGCTTTACACTACAGTTTTTAAACTGCAACATTAACGCCCCTCCTTCAGAGTGCAGGCACTGTACTTCCCATCTCCAGGACTCAGGTCCGGCCTGCCGGTTTCCCTGAACCCCTTCATAAATGTTACTTTGCTCACACTCCAACAGCACGTCAAGTATTAAAAACCATTTGTCTCCATTCGCTCCTATCAAACACGCTCACGCATGCCTGCTGGAAGTCCAAGCCCCTCGCACACAAAACCTCCTTATATATATATATATATATATATATATATATATATATATATATATATATATATATATACATGTATATATACATGTATATATATATATATATATATATATATATATATATATATATATATATATATATATATATGCGTGTATATATATATATAAAATGTGTGTGTGTGTGTGTGTGTGTGTGTGTGTGTTTTGCACGCGCAATTACTGTGAAAGAATAGTGAAATTCCAAGCGCTCTTGTGACTACACACATTATCAAGGAACAATGATTGTTCCTTGACAATGTGAGCAGTCACGAAGCGCCCGGAATTTCCCTATTCTTTCACAGTGGTTGTTTCGCATATTCTGAAATCACCTGTTTACTGTGAAGGAGCTGTGAATCGACCCCTGCACCCACATACAGGCGAGCAAGCGCGCGCACAAACCGGGATGGAAGTGTACACCATGAGGTGCTGGACACAAAACACAACTGAGGTGGTGAGGAGACTGCTAAGTGAGCTAGATACCTCAAATACGGTGGGACCGGACAACTCTCTGTGGATCCTGAGAAAGGGAGTAGAGGCACTGTGTGTGCCACTAACAACAATCTTCAACACATCCATCGAAACAGGGCAACTGCCCGAGGCGTGGAAGACAGCAAATGCAGTCACAATAGTTAAAAAAGTAAGGCAAGAGAGTGTGTGGTGGGTAGACTGCATTTTCTTGGCCAGTAAGGCGGCTTTCGACACCGTTCCGAACAAGAGATTAGTGCAGAAGTTAGAGGAGCAGGCAGGAATAACAGGAAAGGCACTGCATGGATCAGAGAATACCTGACAGGAAGGAAACGAGGAGGGATGGCACATGACGAGGTGCCAGAGTGGGCGTGTGTGTGTGTGTGTGTGTGTGTGTGTGTGTGTGTGTGTGTGTGTACTCAATTGTGGTTGCATGGGTCAAGTCATAGCTCCTGGCCCAGCCTCTTCACTGGTCGCTATTGTATACATGTGTGTGTACGTACGTACGTGCACACAAAAATACTCTTACGTACGTACTCCACAAAACTACTCCCTAAGTGACAGCTCCAGTGTTTTTTCTTGCGTTCTTCTTAACATGAATGAGAAACTGGCATATCTCACTCCACTGAGGAGAGTGAGAGGTAGTGTGAGTTATAACATCTTTTCATTAGCTATTTGCTAATTAGCCAATTTCTTAACAAAATAATAACATAAGATAGGAGCAATGTTAGTGGCATACTGGCCCATGCTAGGTAGGCCCAACTCGCACCCACCCACACAAGTAACTCTCCAAATCATTATTAAAGCTACACAAGATTCTTGCATAGGTTGACACTACTCGGGAGTTTGTTCAACTTATTCACTCTAGTACGAGTTTAGTGTTTTCCTGCATCCTTTTTAATTATATATTTTTCCTACTTGGTTAAATGTTTTCAGCGTACTGTTGATATTCACTTTACGTACTTTTGTCTTCCATTTATATTCTACAGTCACATCCCCATCCCCAATTATACGTCTTTCCAGAGAGTACAATTCAGTTCCCTGAATCTATCTTCATAGGAAAGTATTCTAATTCACGGGATCAACATCGTCATCCTCCTCTGTATGTTTTCCATCGAATTCGTTTATTTTTAATATTAAACCCAGAACTATGAGCACATTCGAAATGAGGCTTTACGAAGGATATATAAAGGTAAGGCATAACCTATAACTTATTTTCGTCCAAGCCTAACCTATATGATTATTGACTTGTGTAATATCGCTAGTATCTTCCTGTATAAATACAGAGGAAATAAGTATTAAAGACTGTACATATTTCTTTGTCACAGTCAATGAGCTGACGTGAGTAACATGTAAGTGGGTCTATCTTTTTCTTGATCTTACTCCTATATACCTGAGAGAAACCTTTTGATTTCCTTGCAATTTTAATTTTACAATATATTTTGGCTTTCCTTATTACTTTTTTATTCTCTTTAATTGAACACGTTAACTCTACTCTTCTGATTCGCCTGTAAATGCCTCTCTTTCGACGTACGAGATGTTTTAATCTGTTATTTATCCCTTTAGGGTCATTTTTGGCTGATCTAATTTCTCTATTTGGAAGATATATTGCCTGAATAGCTTGTACAATCCTTAAAAAGGTGCTTTGGCAACCATGTCCATTGTCTTGCTCCACAGGGTAATCCTCGTCAGGTCACCCCAGGCGACTCTACCGAGCTAATCGATTCCCCATAAAATGGGGCGCAGGGAAATCAGGGATCTTGACTTGACTGAAGTTAAGGTAATTCCATGAAATAATGAAAACAAGTTAATTATGATCTTTGTCCAATATCATCGATGTTCAGCAAGAGATTTCCTTGTAAAAAAAAAAGAATATTACTGTGTACCATATCTAGAAAGTCATCACTAGACTTAAGATTTTGTCTTTTTTTTCAAATTAATTTGGCTCCAGTTAAAATCTCATTAAAAAACGTTTCTGCATCTGCCTCAGTAATTTCTTCCCATAGAAGCTTTCTATGTTTCCTATGTAGGTTTCGGGGTCTGTAACTCACACTACGATTAGCTTTACATGACCCTCGAGTAACTGAAGCTAACTAGATTCAGTCTCCGTCGCTTCCACTTTTACATCTTGTCTAGTGCATCAGTTTAAATTTCGGACAAACATGGTCACTCCACCCCCCCTTCCTATTGACCTTGTCGGTGTGAAATATTAAGCCTCGTATGTGGTAAATCAGTAGATATATCCCTAACATTCAGGCTGAACTAGTTACATTTTCAATAACATTTGTTGCACCATTGCTCAGACTAACTTCACCCTTCCTCACAGTAACCAGGATGTACTCAATAACTCAAGTGCGGAAAATCCCGCTGACAGAAAAAACGGTTAAATCCTGCTACCTGCTGTCTGTTCACCAAGCGGTCGGTAGATTGATAACCTCAGGTTAGTGGATTTATGTGGGTTACGTCTTAGGAAAAGGCTTAAGGAAATAAACGGAAATAAATCACACTGATTTAAACTTCCCTCCTTCTGAATAATTTCAAAGTTCCTCTACCCAGTGAGTTTTGAGGTTCCCACCGACTGAAGAGCTCTAAAGTCCCCCAAATCAGAAGATTTCTTGGAAGAAAGTCTCAGATGTATGAGGTACGTCAGGGGTGTCAGGCGTATAAGGTACGTCAGGGGTGTCAGGTGTATAAGGTACATCAGGGGTGTCAAGTGCATGAGGTGCGTCAGGGGTGTCAAGTGCATGAGGTGCGTCAGGGGACTCAGCTGTATAAGGTATGTCAGGGGTGTCAGTTGCATGAGGTACGTCAGGGGTGTCAGGTGTGTGAGGTACGTCAGGGGTGTCAGGTGTGTGAGGTACGTCAAGGGTGTCAGGTGTATGAGGTACGTCAGGGGTGTCAGGTGTGTGAGGTACGTCAGGGGTGTCAGGTGTATGAGGTACGTCAGGGGTGTCAGGTGTGTGAGGTACGTCAAGGGTGTCAGGTGTATGAGGTACGTCAGGGGTGTCAGGTGTATGAGGTACGTCAGGGGTGTCAGGTGTGTGAGGTACGTCAGGGGTGTCAGGTGTGTGAGGTACGTCAAGGGTGTCAGGTGTATGAGGTACGTCAGGGGTGTCAGGTGTATGAGGTACGTCAGGGGTGTCAGGTGTGTGAGGTACGTCAGGGGTGTCAGGTGTGTGAGGTACGTCAAGGGTGTCAGGTGTGTGAGGTACGTCAAGAGTGTCAGGTGTATGAGGTACGTCAGGGGTGTCAGGTGTGTGAGGTACGTCAGGGGTGTCAGGTGTGTGAGGTACGTCAAGAGTGTCAGGTGTATGAGGTACGTCAGGGGTGTCAGGTGTGTGAGGTACGTCAAGGGTGTCAGGTGTATGAGGTACGTCAGGGGTGTCAGGTGTATGAGGTACGTCAGGGGTGTCAGGTGTGTGAGGTACGTCAAGGGTGTCAGGTGTATGAGGTACGTCAGGGGTGTCAGGTGTATGAGGTACGTCAGGGGTGTCAGGTGTGTGAGGTACGTCAGGGGTGTCAGGTGTGTGAGGTACGTCAAGGGTGTCAGGTGTATGAGGTACGTCAGGGGTGTCAGGTGTATGAGGTACGTCAGGGGTGTCAGGTGTGTGAGGTACGTCAGGGGTGTCAGGTGTGTGAGGTACGTCAAGGGTGTCAGGTGTGTGAGGTACGTCAAGAGTGTCAGGTGTATGAGGTACGTCAGGGGTGTCAGGTGTATGAGGTACGTCAGGGGTGTCAGGTGTGTGAGGTACGTCAAGAGTGTCAGGTGTATGAGGTACGTCAGGGGTGTCAGGTGTATGAGGTACGTCAGGGGTGTCAGGTGTGTGAGGTACGTCAAGGGTGTCAGGTGTGTGAGGTACGTCAAGGGTGTCAGGTGTATGAGGTACGTCAGGGGTGTCAGGTGTGTGAGGTACGTCAGGGGTGTCAGGTGTGAGGTACGTCAAGGGTGTCAGGTGTATGAGGTACGTCAGGGGTGTCAGGTGTATGAGGTACGTCAGGGGTGTCAGGTGTGTGAGGTACGTCAAGGGTGTCAGGTGTATGAGGTACGTCAGGGGTGTCAGGTGTATGAGGTACGTCAGGGGTGTCAGGTGTGTGAGGTACGTCAAAGGTGTCAAGTGTATGAGGTACGTCAGGGGTGTCAGGTGTATGAGGTACGTCAGGGGTGTCAGGTGTATGAGGTACGTCAGGGGTGTCAGGTGTGTGAGGTACGTCAAGGGTGTCAGGTGTATGAGGTACGTCAGGGGTGTCAGGTGTATGAGGTACGTCAGGGGTGTCAGGTGTGTGAGGTACGTCAAGGGTGTCAGGTGTATGAGGTACGTCAGGGGTGTCAGGTGTGTGAGGTACGTCAAAGGTGTCAAGTGTATGAGGTACTTCAGGAGTGTCAGGTGTATGAGATACGTCAGGGGTGTCAGGTGCATGAGGTACGTCAGGGGTGTCAGGTAAACTAGGTACGTCAGGGGTGTCAGGTGTATGAGGTACTTCAGGAGTGTCAGGTGTATGAGATACGTCAGGGGTGTCAGGTGCACGAGGTACGTCAGGGGTGTCAGGTGTGTGAGGTACGTCAGGGGTGTCAGGTAAACTAGGTACGTCAGGGGTGTCAGGTGTATGAGATACGTCAAGGGTGTCAGGTGTATGAGATACGTCAGGGGTGTCAGGTGTAAGAGGTACGTCAGGGGTGTCAGGTGTATGAGGTACATCAGGAGTGTCAGGTGTATGAGGTGTGTCAGGGGTGTCAGGTGTAAGAGGTACGTCAGGGGTGTCAGGTGTATGAGGTACGTCAGGGGTGTCAGGTGTAAGAAATACCTCATGGGTGTCAGGTGTATGAGGTACGTCAGGGGTGTCAGATGCATGAGGTACGTCAGGGGTGTCAGGTGTATGAGGTACGTCAAGGGTGTCAGGTGTATGAGGTACGTCAGGGGTGTCAGGTATGAGATACGTCAGGGGTGTCAGGTGTGAGATACGTCAGGGGTGTCAGGTGTATAAAGTACGTCAGGGGTGTCAGGTGTATGAGGTACGTCAGGGGTGTCAGGTGTAAGAGGTACGTCAGGGGTGTCAGGTGTATGAGGTACGTCAGTGGTGTCAGGTGTATGAGATACGTCAGGGGTGTCAGGTGTAAGAGATACGTCAGGGGTGTCAGGTGTAAGAGGTACGTCAGGGGTGTCAGGTGTATGAGGTACATCAGGAGTGTCATGTGTATGAGGTGTGTCAGGGGTGTCAGGTGTAAGAGGTACGTCAGGGGTGTCAGGTGTATGAGGTACGTCAGAGGTGTCAGGTGTATGAAATACCTCATGGGTGTCAGGTGTATGAGGTACGTCAGGGATGTCAGATGCATGAGGTACGTCAGGGGTGTCAGGTGTCTGAGATACGTCAGGGGAGTCAGGTGTATGAGGTACGTCAGGGGTGTCAGGTGTAAGAGGTACGTCAGGGGTGTCAGGTGTATGAGGTACGTCAGGGGTGTCAGGTGTATGAGGTACGTCAGTGGTGTCAGGTGTATGAGGTACGTCAGGGGTGTCAGGTGCATGAGGTACGTCATGGGTGTCAGGTGTATGGGGTACGTCAAAGGTGTCAAGTGTATGAGGTACTTCAGGAGTGTCAGGTGTACGAGATACGTCAGGGGTGTCAGGTGCATGAGGTACGTCAGGTGTATGAGATACGTCAAGGGTGTCAGGTGTATGAGATACGTCAGGGGTGTCAGGTGTAAGAGGTACGTCAGGGGTGTCAGGTGTATGAGGTACGTCAGGGGTGTCAGGTGTATGAGGTACATCAGGAGTGTCAGGTGTATGAGGTATGTCAGGGGTGTCAGGTGTAAGAGGTACGTCAGGGGTGTCAGGTGTATGAGGTACGTCAGGGGTGTCAGATGCATGAGGTACGCCAGTGGTGTCAGGTGTATAAGGTACGTCAGGGGTGTCAGGTGTATGAGGTACGTCAAAGGTGTCAGGTATATGAGATACGTCAGGGGTGTCAGGTGTCTGAGGTACGTCAGGGGTGTCAGGTGTATGACGTACGTCAGGGGTGTCAGGTGTATGAAGTACGTCATATAGAGGGACTTTAACGACTCTGGTGAGATTCCTGAAGGCTAATTTTACAGAAGATATGACAATATAAGCATTGCCTTCAGAGGTTATTCTGTTGATGTGTGCCTCTAAGCACTGCCCATCCCTTTATGTCTGAGGTTTGAAGTCTCTGTCCCACGAATCTGTATTCTGTGCCCGGTCTTCTTACCCATTCCCCCTTTTCAGAGCCATGTGTTGCTGGGGGTTTAATAAAAGTTATTTAACCAATTTTGCAGATTGTCCAGATTATTTTGAATCTTTCGAGGCCTGTGAGTATGATCATCAGATCTTATTCCCATATCTGGCTCATTCCATGTCATTCACACATATCAGATATGGTGCTGTGCCTTATACCGTTCCCTGAGAAACCCCGTAACTCTAACCTATTCTGACATCTCTTCCCTGACAATTTCTTTGCTTCCTTCCTCGAAGGAACGCTGTTATTCATTGGAGTACAATCACTGTCATTGAAGCCTGCGTCTCAGATTTCTGTTTTAGGTTCTTGTGGGCTAGAACGTCAGAAGCCTTTTTCAGTCCCAGAATATGCAATCCATCCATCCCACTCTCTCCTACCTCACTTCCATCACTGTGTCACAGTGCCACAACAAGTTTGTGGGTGTGATGTAAATGGTTTAGAAATGCGATAAGTTCAAGAATGAGACGCTTGTGCAACATTTGGGAATCTTTACTGTGGAAACGCTTCGCCAGCCAGTGGCTTCCTCAGTCCAATACGGAGAAGAACGGAGGAAGATGAGGAGGTAGAAATAATCAGTCTCAGCCTGACTGAGGGACTGATTTGCCACCTCTGAACCCATACTAGTTTTTGCTTGTGAAACCACTTCTCTCCACGAGCTCTACCTCTTTTCTTCTTATTACTTTCTCTCATTCAGTTCAAGGTGCGCTTGTCAGTGATATTGTTCTGCAGTTCAACGCTTACTGTCTGTTTCCTCTCTCAAATAAAAGAACTTCATGCTCTCTTTCTTCCAGATCTCTGACAGTTGTCCCCTATCCATTAACATGTAGATCTTATGGTTCAGATTGTGCTTCCGCTCCCTCTTGTAGAATCCCTGGTGACCTTTTGTAAAGCCCCAGTGACCTCGATATATTCAGTACGCGTAAGTTTTTTTTTCCCCATGGGATTGTGCCCTATCTCCATGCTTCTTTGATATGCCCGTGTTCACTGAGAGCATATCTTTAAAACATATGCTCAACACTTGGCAGACTTTTGCGTTGAATTTTCGTTAAGGCCCCTCCTCCTCCAGTCTTTTACTGTCGTTTTCTTCGGATGGGATGCTCTGAAGCATTTTGTGTATGTGTGTGTGTGTGTGTGTGTGTGTGTGTGTGTGTGTGTGTGTGTGTGTGTGTGTGTGTGTGTGTGTGTGTGCGCAAGCAAGCAAGCGAGCGCGTGTACACATATTTGAGTACTTGCACGTGTAAACTCGTGCGTGATTAAGCTTGTTTTTTCCCACTGAATTGCCTTCACGAGATATTAACACTGTTATAGTTGTGAAAAACAAGTCAGGTCGTTGTGTGTCAGTCAGCTGATTACTCACATTTATAAGAGGAATCACCAAAACAGATTCAGGAGAATGAGACTCTCTTCTGAAGGATTAAAACCTTTGTTTCTCTAATGGAACTTTGGGATTAAGTTCTTCCTCTACTTATCATGTCTTTTGTTTCAGTTAAGACAGCAATGTTGGGCGTCAATTGGCTTTGTAAAGGAATGGGAAGGGGGAGGTAAGGATGGAGAGACGAAGGAAGAAAAGTAGGCATGGATAGAAGGAAGAAGAGAGGCAGCAATGGAAGAGAGAGAGAGAGAGAGAGAGAGAGAGAGAGAAAGGGGAAGGGGAAGCAGGTAGGGATGGAAGGAGGGAGGGGGGGGAGATTGTAGTGAAAGGATAGCGACTCGTTGTCGAAATAGCATTATTATATATACGAAGCGCAAAACCCATGAGGCTCATTCTACACAAGGAGGGTTTGAGACTCGATCCTGTATCTGCTGAACACGGTTTTGGAGAGCTATTGTGTCACGGGAGAGGTGGTCACAACCTACGATATTTTGTAAACAAACCCTGATACCTGAACATCGGGCCGAGTCTGATTACTACTTGAGGTGTTGAAACAAATTCTTTGGTGGCTTAAAGGAAAGACTGGGCCAGTAGGCCTGCTGCAATGTTCTTTTAATCTTATGCTCTGTCGTATTGCATCAGGCAGGAGGGGGATCTTGGAAGGTGTTGAAATGTGTCAGCCTGAGCTTAGTGTCGTCAGGTACTGAGCTGACAGATTGTCGTGAAGTATTGAGCTGACAGTGTGTCGTCAAGTATTGAGCTGACAGAGTGTGTCGTGAAGTATTGAGCTGACAGAGAGTGTCGTGAAGTATTGAGCTGACAGAGAGTGTCGTGAAGTATTGAGCTGACGGAGAGTGTCGTCAAGTATTGAGCTGACGGAGAGTGTCGTCAAGTATTGAGCTGACAGAGAGTGTCGTCAAGTATTTCACTGAGAGTTCAACAGCAGCATCAAAGGTTTATTTTCCAGCAGAGCTGGAAAATAAATTAGATGAAGGAGGAGGAACAGGAGGAGGAGATGAAGATTAAGATGATGATGAAAATGAAGATGAAAATGATGATGAAGTTAAGGAGATGAAGATTAAGATGATGATGAAAATGAAGATGAAAATGATGAAGTTAAAGCAGATGAAGATAAAGAATATAAAGATGAATAAGATAAGAAAATAAAGATAGAGTATAAAGATCATCAGACGAAGATAAAGAAGACGAAGATAAAGACGAAGATAAAGACGACGAAGATAAAGAAGATAGAGGAGATGGAGAGACCCATTAAAAAATTAAGGAGTTGGGAAGGGGAAAGGAGAGGCAACACCAATTCCTTGGATCAAAAGCCCTTCAATATAATGAAGGCACCAACAATGAAGATCCACCTAACAGGAAAACCGATGTTTTCTTCGTAAGGGAAAAAATTAAAAAAAAGTAACAACAGAATAAATGAGTGCTATATGGAGATCAACGGAAAACATAAATGATGCAAAAGTAAATATTGTAGGGATGAAGCAAACAATGTAGGGATGAAGCAAACACTGTAGGGATGAAGCAAACAATGTAGGGATGAAGCAAACACTGTAGGGATGAAGCAAACAATGTAGGGATGAAGCAAACACTGTAGGGATGAAGCAAACAATGTAGGGATGAAGCAAACACTGTAGGGATGAAGCAAACAATGTAGGGATGAAGCAAACAATGTAGGGATGAAGCAAACAATGTAGGAATGAAGCAAACAATGTAGGGATGAAGCAAACAATGTAGGGATGAAGCAAACAATGTAGGGATGAAGCAACATAGGGATGAAGCAAACACTGTAGGGATGAAGCAAACACTGTAGGGATGAAGCAAACACAGTAGGGATGAAGCAAACAATGTAGGAATGAAGCAAACACTGTAGGGATGAAGCAAACACTGTAGGGATGAAGCAAACAATGTAGGGATGAAGCAAACACTGTAGGGATGAAGCAAACACTGTAGGGATGAAGCAAACACTGTAGGGATGAAGCAAACAATGTAGGGATGAAGCAAACACTGTAGGGATGAAGCAAACACTGTAGGGATGAAGCAAACAATGTAGGGATGAAGCAAACACTGTAGGGATGAAGCAAACACTGTAGGGATGAAGCAAACACTGTAGGGATGAAGCAAACACTGTAGGGATGAAGCAAACACTGTAGGGATGAAGCAAACAATGTAGGGATGAAGCAAACACTGTAGGGATGAAGCAAACAATGTAGGGATGAAGCAAACACTGTAGGGATGAAGCAAACACTGTAGGGATGAAGCAAACACTGTAGGGATGAAGCCAACAATGTAGGGATGAAGCCAACAATGTAGGGATGAAGCAAACAATGTAGGGATGAAGCAAACAATGTAGGGATGAAGCAAACAATGTAGGGATGAAGCAACATAGGGATGAAGCAAACACTGTAGGGATGAAGCAAACACTGTAGGGATGAAGCAAACACTGTAGGGATGAAGCAAACAATGTAGGAATGAAGCAAACACTGTAGGGATGAAGCAAACACTGTAGGGATGAAGCAAACAATGTAGGGATGAAGCAAACACTGTAGGGATGAAGCAAAAACTGTAGGGATGAAGCAAACACTGTAGGGATGAAGCAAACAATGTAGGGATGAAGCAAACACTGTAGGGATGAAGCAAACACTGTAGGGATGAAGCAAACAATGTAGGGATGAAGCAAACACTGTAGGGATGAAGCAAACAATGTAGGGATGAAGCAAACACTGTAGGGATGAAGCAAACAATGTAGGGATGAAGCAAACAATGTAGGGATGAAGCAACATAGGGATGAAGCAAACACTGTAGGGATGAAGCAAACACTGTAGGGATGAAGCAAACACTGTAGGGATGAAGCCAACAATGTAGGGATGAAGCAAACAATGTAGGGATGAAGCAAACACTGTAGGGATGAAGCAAACAATGTAGGGATGAAGCAAACACTGTAGGGATGAAGCAAACACTGTAGGGATGAAGCAAACAATGTAGGGATGAAGCAAACAATGTAGGGATGAAGCAACATAGGGATGAAGCAAACACTGTAGGGATGAAGCAAACACTGTAGGGATGAAGCCAACAATGTAGGGATGAAGCAAACAATGTAGGGATGAAGCAAACAATATAGGGATGAAGCAAACAATGTAGGGATGAAGCAAACAATGTAGGGATGAAGCAACATAGGGATGAAGCAAACACTGTAGGGATGAAGCAAACACTGTAGGGATGAAGCAAACACTGTAGGGATGAAGCAAACAATGTAGGGATGAAGCAACATAGGGATGAAGCCAACAATGTAGGGATGAAGCAATGTAGGGATGAAGCAACATAGGGATGAAGCAAACAATGTAGGGATGAAGCAAACACTGTAGGGATGAAGCAAACAATGTAGGGATGAAGCAAACAATGTAGGGATGAAGCAAACACTGTAGGGATGAAGCAAACAATGTAGGGATGAAGCAAACACTGTAGGGATGAAGCAAACAATGTAGGGATGAAGCAAACAATGTAGGGATGAAGCAACATAGGGATGAAGCCAACAATGTAGGGATGAAGCCAACAATTTAGAGACGAAGCAAACAATGTAGGGATGAAGCAACATAGGGATGAAGCCAACAATGTAGGGATGAAGCCAACGATGTAGAGATGAAGCAAACAATGTAGGGATGAAGCAACATAGGGATGAAGCCAACAATGTAGGGATGAAGCCAACAAAGGGATGAAGCAAACAATGTAGGGATGAAGCAACATAGGGATGAAGCCAACAATGTAGGGATGAAGCCAACAATGTAGAGATGAAGCAAACAATGTAGGGATGAAGCAACGTAGGGATGAAGCAAACAATGTAGGGATGAAGCCAACAATGTAGGGATGAAGCAAACAATGTAGGGATGAAGCAAACAATGTAGGGATGAAGCAAACAATGTAGGGATGAAGCAACATAGGGATGAAGCAAACAATGTAGGGATGAAGCCAACAATGTAGGGATGAAGCAAACAATGTAGGGATGAAGCAAACAATGTAGGGATGAAGCAAACAATGTAGGGATGAAGCAAACAATGTAGGGATGAAGCAACGTAGGGATGAAGCAAACAATGTAGGGATGAAGCAAACAATGTAGGGATGAAGCAAACACTGTAGGGATGAAGCAACATAGGGATGAAGCAAACAACGTAAGGATGAAGCCAACAATGTAGGGATGAAGCAAACAATGTAGGGATGAAGCAAACAATGTAGGGATGAAGCAAACAATGTAGGGATGAAGCAACATAGGGATGAAGCCAACAATGTAGGGATGAAGCAAACAATGTAGGGATGAAGCAAACAATGTAGGGATTAAGCAAACAATGTAGGGATGAAGCAACGTTGGGATGAAGCAAACAATGTAAGGATGAAGCAAACAATGTAGGGATGAAGCAAACACTGTAGGGATGAAGCAAACAATGTAGGGATGAAGCAAACACTGTAGGGATGAAGCAAACACTGTAAAGATGAAGCAAACAATGTAGGGATGAAGCAAACACTGTAGGGATGAAGCAAACACTGTAGGGATGAAGCAAACAATGTAGGGATGAAGCAAACAATGTAGGGATGAAGCAACATAGGGATGAAGCAAACACTGTAGGGATGAAGCAAACACTGTAGGGATGAAGCAAACAATGTAGGGATGAAGCAACATAGGGATGAAGCAAACACTGTAGGGATGAAGCAAACACTGTAGGGATGAAGCAAACACTGTAGGGATGAAGCCAACAATGTAGGGATGAAGCAAACAATGTAGGGATGAAGCAAACACTGTAGGGATGAAGCCAACAATGTATTGATGAAGCAAACACTGTAGGGATGAAGCAAACACTGTAGGGATGAAGCCAACAATGTAGGGATGAAGCAAACAATGTAGGGATGAAGCAAACAATGTAGGGATGAAGCAAACAATGTAGGGATGAAGCAAACACTGTAGGGATGAAGCAAACACTGTAGGGATGAAGCAAACACTGTAGGGATGAAGCCAACAATGTAGGGATGAAGCAAACAATGTAGGGATGAAGCAACATAGGGATGAGGCAAACAATGTAGGGATGAAGCAAACACTGTAGGGATGGAGCAAACACTGTAGGGATGAAGCAAACAATGTAGGGATGAAGCAAACAATGTAGGGATGAAGCAACATAGGGATGAAGCCAACAATGTAGGGATGAAGCAAACAATGTAGAGATGAAGCAAACAATGTAGGGATGAAGCAACATAGGGATGAAGCCAACAATGTAGGGATGAAGCCAACAATGTAGAGATGAAGCAAACAATGTAGGGATGAAGCAACATAGGGATGAAGCCAACAATGTAGGGATGAAGCCAACAATGTAGGGATGAAGCAACATAGGGATGAAGCCAACAATGTAGGGATGAAGCAAACAATGTAGGGATTAAGCAAACAATGTAGGGATGAAGCAAACACTGTAGGGATGAAGCAACATAGGGATGAAGCAAACAATGTAGGGATGAAGCCAACAATGTAGGGATGAAGCAAACAATGTAGGGATGAAGCAAACAATGTAGGGATGAAGCAAACAATGTAGGGATGAAGCAACGTTGGGATGAAGCAAACAATGTAAGGATGAAGCAAACATTGTCGGGATGAAGCAAACAATGTAGGGATGAAGCAAACAATGTAGGGATGGAGTAAACAATGTAGGGATGAAGCAAACAATGTAGGGATGAAGCAATGTAGGGATGAAGCCAACAATGTAGGGATGAAGCAAACAATGTCGGGATGAAGCAAACAATGTAGGGATGAAGCAAACAATGTAGGGATGAAGCAAATAATGTAGGGATGAAGCAAACAATGTAGGGATGAAGCAACGTTGGGATGAAGCAAACAATGTAGGGATGAAGCAAACAATGTAGGGATGAAGCAAACAATGTAGGGATGAAGCAAACAATGTAGGGATGGAGTAAACAATGTAGGGATGAAGCAAACAATGTAGGGATGAAGCAAACAATGTAGGGATGAAGCAAACAATGTAGGGATGAAGCAAACAATGTAGGGATGAAGCAAACAATGTAGGGATGAAGCAAACAATGTAGGGATGGAGCAAACAATGTAGGGATGAAGCAAACAATGTAGGGATGGAGCAAACAATGTAGGGATGAAGCAAACAATGTAGGGATGAAGCAAACAATGTAGGGATGAAGCAAACAATGTAGGGATGAAGCAAACAATGTAGGGATGAAGCAAACAATGTAGGGATGAAGCAAACAATGTAGGGATGAAGCAAACAATGTAGGGATGAAGCAAACAATGTAGGGATGAAGCAAACAATGTAGGGATGAAGCAAACAATGTAGGGATGGAGCAAACAATGTAGGGATGAAGAAAACAATGTAGGGATGAAGCAATGTAAGGATGAAGCAAACAATTTAGGGATGAAGCAAACAATGTAGGGATGAAGCAAACAATGTAGGGATGGAGCAAACAATGTAGGGATGAAGCAAACAATGTAGGGATGGAGCAAACAATGTAGGGATGAAGCAACAATGTAGGGATGAAGCAATGTAGGGATGAAGCAAACACTGTAGGGATGAAGCAAACAATGTAGGGATGAAGCAAACAATGTAGGGATGAAGCAAACAATGTAGGGATGAAGCAAACAATGTAGGGATGAAGCAAACAATGTAGGAATGAAGCAAATATTGTAAGAATGAAGCAGTGTAGGAATGAAGCAAACAATATAGGGATGAAGCAAATGGTGTAGGAATGAATCAAACAATGTAGGGATAAAGCAAACAATGTAGGAATAAAGCAATGTAGAGATGAAGCAAACAACGTAGGGATGAAGCAAATAATGTAGGAATGAAGCAAAAAATGTAGGAATGAAGCAATGTAGGGTTGAAGCAAACAACGTAGGGATGAAGCAAAAATGTATGAAGCAGACAATGTATGAATGAAGCAGACAATGTAGGTGTAAAGCTGAAAAAGACATGAAGCAGACAATATATGTATAAAGCAGACAATGTAGGTATGAAACAGACAATGTAGGTATGAAGCAGATAAAGGCATGAAGCAGACAATGTAGGTATGAAGCAGACACTTCAGGTATGAAGCAGACAAAGGCATGAAGAAGACAATGTAAGTACGAAGCAAACAGTGGAGACATGAAACAATGTAGATACGAAGCAAACAATGTAGGTATGAAGCAGACAGTGTTGGCCAGAAGTGAACAATGTTGCCTCCCAAGTGAACAATAATGGCCAGAAGTGAACAATGTTGCCTCCCAAGTGAACAATAATGGCCAGAAGTGAACAATGTTGCCTCCCAAGTGAACAGTGATGGCCTGAAGTGTACGGTGATGGGCCCGAAGTGAACGGTATGGCCCGAAGTGAACGGTTATGGCCTGAACATAAGAACCTAAGAAAGAAGGAATACTGCAACAGGCCTACTGGCTTATGCGAGGCAGGTCCAATTCTCCCACCGGCTTAAGCCAATGCCTTGACCTAGTGAGGTCAGACACGTCACTTAAGGGAGGAGCACGGCATCCGACCTAGTTGTACAAGCTAGTCAAGTCCAACTCACACCCACCCGTGCCCATTCATGTATTTATCCAACCTATTTTTAAAAGTACACAACGTCTTACCTTCTATGACGGTACTCAGGAGGTTGTTCCATTCATCCACAACTCTATTACCAAACCAGTGCTTTCCTATATCCTTCCTGAACCTGAATTTTTCCAGTTTAAAACCATTGCTGCGAGTCCTGCCAAGGTTAGATATTTTTAGCAAGCTATTTACATCCCCTTTATTAATTCCTGTTTTCCATTTATATACCTCAATCATATCATCCCTAATTCTACGCCTTTCTAGAGAGTGCAGATTCAGGGCCTTCAGTCTGTCCTCATAGGGAAGATTTCTGATACATGGAATATACTTTGTCATCCTCCTTTGTACGTTTTCCAGTGCATTTATATCCATTCTGTAATACGGTGTCAAAAACTGCGCAGCATAATCTAAATGAGACCTAACCAAAGATATTTAGAGTTGAAGAACTACCTGAGGACTTCTATTATTTATACTTCTTGATATGAAGCCAAGGATTCTGTTCGCTTTATTGCGAACACTTATGCCCTGTTGTCTTGGTTTCAGATTACTGCTAACCAGAACTCCTAAATCTTTTTCGCAATCTGTAATATTAAGATCCACATTATTTAGTCTGTATGTGGCCAACATCCTGTCCAACATTTAGAACTTTGCATTTGTCTATATTAAACTGCATCTGCCACTTCTCAGACCACTGCATCAGTCTATTCAAATCATCCTGGAGTGCTCTAACGTCCTCAATAGAATGAATTGGACGGCCTGTTTTGGTGTCATCAGCAAATTTGCTTATGTCGCTATTTATTCCCTCACTATGTCGTTTATGTAGATTGTGAACAACAAGGGGCCAAATACTGACCCCTGTGGAACAACGCCTGTGACGTGCCCCCATTCTGATTTCTCCCCATTTATGCAAACTCTCTGCTGCCTATTTGCCAACTATGCCTCTTCCCAGGAAAAAAATTCTCCTCCTATTCCGTGTGTCTTAAGTTTCCTCAATAGCCTCTGATGTCGAACTCTATCGAAAGCCTTACTGAAGTCCATATACACACTATCATATTCAATACCATGATCTACCTCCTCAAATACCTTAGTAAAGAAAGTTAGTAAATTCATAAGACAGGAACGCCCCTTTGTAAAACCGTGCTGACATTCATTAATCAATTTATGCCTTTCAAGATGGCTACGAATTGTTTCGGCAATTATTGATTCCATAAATTTACCAGCTGTGGAAGTAAGACTTATTGGTCTATATTTCGAAGCTAAGGACCTGTCACCTGCCTTGTAAGTGAACGGTGATGGCCCGGAGTGAACATGTCTAAGAAATTTTTCATCAGATGTCAAATTTTGTTCCCCCGAGACGTCACTGAGGTCATCTAGCTATGCTGTTCTTACCATACATAAGGCTGATGTCAACCTAGCTATGCTCTTCGTACCGTACATAAGACTGAGGTCAAATAGCTATGCTGTTCGTAACGTACATAAGCCTGAGGTCAAATAGCTATGCTGTTCGTAACGTACATAAGCCTGAGGTCAACTAGCTATGCTGTTCGTACCGCGCGTGAGGCTGCAGCGTCAACTAGCTATGCTTGTCGTACCGCGCGTGAGGCTGCAGCATCAACTAGCTATGCTTGTCGTACCGCGCGTGAGGCTGCAGCATCAACTAGCTATGCTTGTCGTACCGCGCGTGAGGCTGCAGCATCAACTAGCTATGCTAGCAGTACCGCGCGTGAGGCTGCAGCATCAACTAGCTATGCTAGCAGTACCGCACACCATGTATATTTACCTAATCATTATTTACACTCGCCAGTAATGAAATGTTTACAAAATGAAAATGATTTACGGAACCCGTCTTATTTACACGTTAATATACTTATCAATTTTATTTAAAGGTAAGTAAATTGATGCAAGACATTATTTTAATTATTATTAGTAGTTGTAGTAGTAGAAATAAATTTCTTTTGCTAGTATTATTAGTAGAAGAAGTAATAATTTATAAATAATAATTTATTAGTAAAAATTTATTAGTGTTACTTTATTAGTAGTGAAACTTTATTATAAGTGAGAGTTTATAATTAGTGATAATTTATAATTAGTGATAATTTATTATTTCTGATAATTTATTAATAGTGATAATTTATTAGCAGTAATAACCTATTATTATTATTATTATTATTATTATTATTATTATTATTATTATTATTATTATTATTTTAAGCGCAACAAAGGTTTTTGAATCATTGCCTGGAACAGGGGAGGTACAGAGTCCATCGTCTCACAACGTTGTCGATAAGATTTATCTTGGGCGAAACGTCGTCTTCATGTTGTGTCGTTAATACCCTTGGTAATATCAAGTTACCTACACGTCATATGTGGAAGCCCCCTATGATGGTAGTGAAGAGCTCTTGTTCCAAATGATTGTTGCAACCCTCTCTTTACTCTCATCAAACTTTCCTGTCTCTCGATGCATTTCGGTCGTATGAAATGGATGGAAAGTTTTTTTAATAGGCTGCGCAGGTGTAAATATTATTGGATTATATGCAGTAACTGGAGAATGCATCTTCTGGTCGTCTTCAAACTTTTAGTGCTGATGTGTTTTCCTCAAACTAAGTTTCGCCTTGGTTTTAAGTGGTATAAGTTTTAATGTGCCAATTGTATTTATCCAGTTGGTCTCAGTGAAACTGTTGGAGAATGTCTCTTCTGGTCAGAAATCAGACAGTGTTGGACTTTAGTGAGATATCGCAGGTGTAATCGATATATTGTTCTATTATATGGCTGTAACGTGCGAGTGCCCTTAACACCATTGTAAAAAATGTCATATTATGAAAGCAAACCTTGCAAAAAACGTACATATTTAAATCTTAAACGCTGGTTGGATTGATTTTGGCATGTGGAGGTCCCAGTTTGCCTCTTTTATGGAGTTCAGGGAAACACGTGATGCACAGCCCCAGTCTCCTGTGCTTGTACACATTAGCGCTGTAGATGTGAAACTACACTCAGTAGATTTATTCACAAGTCATCATACGGAATTTAAAACTGCAATTTCTTCACTTAAAATGGCATACTAAGATATATATATATATATATATATATATATATATATATATATATATATATATATATATATATATATATATATATATATATATGTATATGCAAGGAATTCGCAAGAGCAGGCGAAATATACACAAACACTGATCTCTGGCTGAAGGAGACTCGAACCTATGAACCTTGGAACAAGGTACGCAGTGCTTTACCAATCTACCCACACTGGACCAATACCTTGGAGTCCAGCTTGCGCTAGACTTTGATCCAAGGCAGCCAGTTTTCAGAGAGAAGGCTTACAGCTTTTCATCTCATCCCCTGCATGCATCAGCCTTACAAGAGATATTAACAATGCAAGGAATTCGCAAGAGCAGGCTAAATATACACAAACACTGATCTCTGGCCTTCTCCCAGAAAGATGGCTGCCTTGGATCAAAGTCTAGCGCAAGCTGGACTCCAAGGTATTGGTCCAGTGGGTAGATTGGTAAAGCACTGCGTACCTTGTTCCAAGGTTCGTAGGTTCGAGTCTTCTTCAGCCAGAGATCAGTGTTTGTGTATATTTCGCCTGCTCTTGCGAATTCCTTGCATTGTTAATATCTCTAGTAAGGCTGATGCATGCAGGGGATGAGATGAAAAGCTGTAAGCCTTCTCCCTGAAAGCTGGCTGCCTTGGACCAAAGTCTAGCGCAAGCTGGACTCCAAGGTATTGGTCCAGTGTGGGTAGATTGGTCAAGTACTGTGTACCTTGTTCCAAGGTTCGTAGGTTCGAGTCTCCTTCAGCCAGAGATCAGTGTTTATATATATATTTATATATATATATATATATATATATATATATATATATATATATATATATATATATATATATATATATATATAATCCCAATCTAATTCAAATTTTCCACTAATATGCGCCAACTTTAATGTGATGAGGCATTCACTTGTTATTTCAGGCATGCACATTAAGTTCGAAGTCGCTCAGAAGTTGCATTATCAAGTTATCAGCTTTGAATGACAGAGTAAAGAGCAGGACGCTGAGTATAGATTCAACATCTTTGGTCAAAGGGCAACTGAACATGCCAGTTGTTCGTAAATTTTTGGTGAAGTCCCAATACACCAACAATAAAAATTTGAAGACGATCGGACGAGCCCTCGTAATGAAAGCAAAAAGTTGAAGGAAGAAAAACAAAAATTCTGGCAACCATTTTAAGGTCTTATTTAGGAGATACCTAATAACTCTTTTCTTGCTTCTCTGCCTTTATAAAAAAAAATATTGATGAAATCTCAGAGTAAAATTAAAAGTAAAGCTCAGAGGAGCTCTATGCAATTGCTTTGAAATGGAATAATCTTACGTACTCTGCAGTTAATATATTTTATTAGATTACACACACACACACACACACACACACACGAATATAATAAGAAACTTGTTTGATGCTCCCTCAGCGCAATGTATCCTGGACATTTCTAAGAAAATGTCGTTGTCGGCGCTGCTTAGTTGAATGGTTGTCCCTCTGAACTGGTGATGACAGTGAAGCCCCGTCTCCCATCAGGACAATTTTGTTCCTCCGAACGGGAATCTGCATCACTGGTGATGACAGTGAAGCCCCGTCTCCCACCAGGACAACTTTGTCCCTCCGAAAGGGAATCTACGTCACTGGTGATGGTAGTGAAACCCCGTCTCCCACCAGGACAACTTTGTCCCTCCGAACGGGAATCTGCGTCACTGGTGATGGTAGTGAAACCCCGTCTCCCACTAGGACAACTTTGTCCCTCCGAACGGGAATCTGCGTCACTGGTGATGGTAGTGAAACCCCGTCTCCCACCAGGACAACTTTGTCCCTCCGAACGGGAATCTGCGTCACTGGTGATGGTAGTGAAACCCCGTCTCCCACCAGGACAGAGATCGTACGTTAGGGAGAATACTGTGAATGACTTATTACCCTAATACTTTCCCCTCTTTGTCCCTCTATGTCTGGTGTTGGATATCTGTCATAGCAAAAGGGGGTGAGAAAGAAAGGCGAGAGAAGAGTAATGATTTAGGAAAGGGAGGAATGAGAGTGAACTGAGGTAAGAACGAAGGGAAGGTAATGAAGATGCAAAGATCAATAATTGGAAGGTGTATCAAACAATGGAAAAAAATCAAACGTGACGATGATAAAGGAAAGGAGTGAAAGGTGATGAAGATAATGAAATAACGAGGAAGAAGAAAGACTGAAAAATAAGTGCAAGAGGAAGCAAATTATAAGGATACAAAGAGTGGAGATTGCGTGACAAACGTCGACAAGGAGGAGGAGGTAGAGAGAGAGACATGGTGCAAGAGGTAGGGAGAGAGACAGATATGATGCAAGAGGTAGGGGGAGAGAGAGATTATGCAGGAGGTATAGAGAGAGAGAGAGATTATGCAGGAGGTAGAGAGAGAGAGATTATGCAGGAGGTAGAGAGAGAGAGATTATGCAGGAGGTAGGGAGAGATAGACATGAAGCAGGAGATAGGGAGAAATACATGACGCAGGGGGTAGTGAGAGAGAGAGAGAGAGAGAGAGAAAGAGACATGATGCAGGAGGTAGAGAGAGAGATATGATGAAGGAGATAGGGTGAGAGATAGACATGATGAAGGAGATAGGCACAAAGACATCATGATGTAGAGGGTAGGGAGGCAGTGAGGGAGAGAGAGATAGATAATGTAGGAAGTAAGGGGATAGAGAGACATCATAATGTACGAGGTAAGGAGAGAGGCTTCCAGATATAATGAAATCACAAACCTACCATCCTCACCCAATTTACCAAGTTTAGTCATTGATTGTACTTCTCACCACCATAAACCATAATCTGATTGTAAAGTGTCTATTAATCCTTTAAAATATGTTACTAATTTTCACACTCTAAAAGCGCAACAATTCAGAAAAGAACTTCCCTACACTCTGGTTTAACATACTTGTCTTGCAGTACATCTTTCACTCCCACCTTCCATCGCTTCGTCGGATGTCCCCTACACCTTCCATCCACCCAAAATTTCAACCCTTTCTCAATTTCAGATGTCAATAATTAAGCTTTTGCTCTCAACAATTCCACTTTACTTATTTTTTCAAATTATATTGTCTTCATTTTATCTCAATAAAGTTAATTTAGATCAAGTCAGATTAAGGAAGGTCATATACATCTCTAAACACGTATATATAACCATAAATAAGTAAATTAGAAAAACACAGCGTGGCTGATATTTGTAACTCGAACATTTTTTTTTTAAAGAAAACGCAAAAACATCTTTTATCAACTCTCTTTCCACAATTCAAGTTTTACCTTTACGCTCCGTCATTATACTATTGTTTGCATTTTTCCTCCGCATAATATTTGCATCACGTATTGACCAGGTACACAACAATTCTACGGCCTCAGACTACCCTCTAGTGAGTAGTCGATGCAGCAGTAAGGTAACGGCTGCTCACCCATACTACAACATCGACTCTGCTGTGCTCTGATGTGTTTCCATTTTGAATCCACTGACAAATGTTTTTCTGTCTATAGACTCCTCAGTACCTCCGCAGCTTCGTTTTCTTAAATTATTCCTTTAATTAATTTCATCTTTCACAGATTCATTTCCTAATATATTCACTCCAAATTATCTAATACGCTCCTTTTCCCAATACTCATCTTTTCCAATCTGATATATTAGCTCTCATTCATTTATCTCTACTTAGTCAACATTCTGCTTTTTTTGATTGTTTCCTTTTACTCACCCTTTTAAACTTCTCGACCAATTTCTAGTTTGACTACTGAGTCTTTCAGTAGTACTGTGTTATCTGCTAAGAACAGTTGTTACTACACAAACAACAATTTTTTTTCTACACACTATCGTTCATATTCCCAGAGCCTTACCTATGGACATCAAGCCACCACATTGACATCAAACATTATTGTCCAAGACACACGTTAACTAAAATCAAAATTTTTAAAGGGGTGGACCGGTAAACCAGTGGAAGGTCTCGGTCAAATGACCGAAAGCTCCAATGGCAGGTCATCATCTAAGACCCGCGTCAGGAAACACTTGCCCTGTTTCCTGATGAACCTTACCTAAGCTAACCTAACACACACGTTTACGAGAAATTCTCTATCTTCCCTGTTCTAATAGTGTATTTCCCACTTAGCACAGCTTCCTATTTACACACTTCAAATATCTAGTCACTTACACTGACAAGAAAAGACAGCGGAACAAGTCTTTATTGGTCAACGATTCACTCAAAGCTTTGTGCGACACGTTACCCGATTAAAACTTGCATTGTTATGAGTATCTTTATTACCCTTCTTGTTGGGGGTTTTCCCTTCCAACCAACCAACCTACCACTTATCACTCACAGTTGCAACAATTGTCATATCGTTCGCTTATCACAGATGCAACACTTGTTAAATTTCTTTATTAATCTTGTATAACTTCTTTGAATGAAGACGTGCAACAAGGTGCTACTTTCCCTCGTCTGTATATTGTTCCCTGACATGCGTTAATAAAGCTCTTAAACCACTTATCTCCTTTCTTTTTCATCTTATCCTCTAGTCATAATTTCCCATTTTTTATTAAAAAAATTCAGCTCTTTCCTTTTCCTGGTATAATCAGACTAATTTTTCTATAATTCTTTCACTCCTCTTTTTCCCTTGTACAAGGATTGATAGCACTCATTGTCACTTCTCAGCCCCCACTCACGCAGTGATAAACGTTCAAATTTGAACGTTGAGTGTTTTTTTCTCGGCCACTTCGATGCCAGACGTATTGAAGACGGTTTTGTTAATTAGCTTCAATATTAGTTAATATTTGTTTTAAGATGTAACCTAATTCTTGCTTTTCTCATTTTTTATTGCGATATTTACCTTCTAGTTAATCTTTCTTCTTGGCCCAAGCATAACATTCCGTTGTTTCAACATCCAACACTTTATCAAAATATGGCTTTGTAACACCTCAAGTCTCGTAACCTCGTGCGAGGTGTCGTAGTGCTTGTGAAGGGCTTGATCCAAGGAACTGAAGTTGCAACATTTTCCTTGAAGCAATCCTGATTGCTTCGCATTCTCTGGCGTTCTGTTACCCCGAAGGCTTTAGAGCTTTTAAGTGAGCGTAATGCTCTACCCCATGAATTTGCAGCTCCCAGTTTTCACTCTTTATAGAGAAGGTATTCTGCATGTTCTGTTTTCTCAATTTTTTCTCTCTAAAAATTTCTTCTCCATAGTAAAATTTGTAGAGAATGAGAAACAGGAAGTTGGGGAGGAGCATTATCAGTGGGAGGAGGCATTATCAGGGGGAGGGGCATGATCAGGGGGAGGGGCTTTATCAGGGAGATCGGGAATTATCAGGAATAGTAGGGCATGATCAGGGGAAGGAGGTTATCAGGGGAGGCACATTAACAGGAGGAGGGGGCATGATCAGGGGAGGGGGCATTATCAGGGGAAGTGGGCATTATCAGGGGGAGGGGGATTTATCAGGAGGGAGGGGGCGTTGATAAGGTAGGCTGGTAGGTGACCGTCAAGGCTTGAGGGGAAAACAATGGCGAGAATCGATACTGTCTCCAAATAACTGATCTTTTTCAGCCCAAGAGTGCAAAAAATATGAATTAATCTGACGCATATAGAAGAGGAAGAATAAAAGATAAAAAAAACACGTCGCGTACAATAAAGAAAAAAAAACAGGAAGTTGGTGAGCAGATGAGATGAGATCATGAAGAGGTACGTTTGCTGTTGGTGGTGCTGCTGTTGGTGCTGCTGCTGCTGGTGGTGCTGCTGCTGGTTGCTGCTCCTACTGCTTCTGGTGCTGCTAGTGCTGCTGCTGCTGCTGCTGCTGCTGCTGCTGCTGTTGCTGCTTTGGTAGTGACTCAAGTAAATGCTCTCGTCCGTAAAACAATGAAACCCTTCAGAGCTTATACAAAGTAATAGTCCCTAACGTTTACCTAAAATTACAGTAGAAAATATAAAAAATATTTTGCATACAAGTCTTGCAATGCACTCTGTGACGAGAGAGAGAGAGAGAGAGAGAGAGAGAGAGAGAGAGAAAGAGAGAGATGTGGTCTCTTACACATCTTGATGTTACTGATGGAGGTGGATTGAGAACGAACATAGAGTTAGCGCCTATCTATGAAGTTAATACCCTGAGAATGACATGTGGCTCAGCACTGACAATAAATAATCATATGGTAGATCTTGCAAGCAAGGCAGCCAAAAAGCTTAAAGCACACCACACACTTAAAGATTGCAAGATAGAACAGGGCACAACTTTGTTCTCGCATGTAGTATTCACTGCTCTCTTAAATAGCCTTCCCTTTCATCTCTGCAACTACTGAAAAGAGAGTGTCATGCAAGGCGACTTACCTCAGCTGTCAGCCTATCCTAACTACACTTGTCTTTTCAGCAACGGCTTCAACATGGAGAGATGTTTAGGGCTTTGATGTTTCGTACGAAAATAATATTTTCAGCCTCTCACATGCTTCATCTTCGTGAACACGTAAATTATTAACAGGTTGATGAATAAGAGACGTGAGCAACATTTGGGTGCATTTATTGCTGATGGACAGCCATCATCGGTTCTGTCCTGGCTGTATCATTTTCGATCAACGAATATTCATTTCTGGAATAACTCGAGTTTGAAACAGGTTCTCACAACATAAGGACACGAAACACAAAGGGAGTAAACTGAGCAAATGAAATCTCTGGGGTAACTGCTGGTTCCAGCTTCAGCCAGTGGCGTTAACGCCTATAAATTTATTACTCAGATAACTGTGTTAGGATTAAACTATAAAATGAGTTTCGGTAGGATAACAAAGCCTCCCTTAACCCTGTAGAACCCGAGAGAGAGAGAGAGAGAGAGAGAGAGAGAGAGAGAGAGAGAGAGAGAGAGAGAGAGAGATGGAGCTAGAGCTAGATCTAGATCTAGATCTAGATCTAGCTGGATCTGTCTTATTGCAGTAAGTGACGACAACTTTATAGAGGTAAATTTGACTCTCAGCCAACAACCAACAATTTCACGAAACACATGACGCACACATCTGTACATGTGGCAACACCTGACTGTTCAACTTTCTAGCTAAACCATAGTGTAAGCCGACGAGTGGAAATGCACTGATAACACCGAAAAACCTTTCATTACATTTCACCTTAGGCTAGACTTGATCACCCAGCCTTGGGTGAAATGTCCCTATTTCCAGCATCTTCCTATACACACGCCATACACCTCCAACACACGACCTACACCTTCTCCAACACAAGACCTACACCTCCAACATACGATCTACACCTCCAGTACTTTGCACACCAACGTAAACTGATACAGTACCCAGTAACATCGTGCTACACACATACAACTTGCCTCAGACACTAAACAACACACAGAGATGTACAGACTTTTCCCCAGCAGTCGACACCACTCATCAGCTTGGCGTGAACGCACACCTACACATCTCCAGCCGTCGACAACACGCAGGACTCTGCACGAACCTCAGATCGATATCTCACAGGGTGTTAGTGCGTTGGCGAGCTCTGGGCCAGAGGGGGAGCTGAGAGGGAGGGAGGGAGAGAGCAGCTTCAGCGTGCTGCAGCCCACACAACTCTGTGAATCAGGCATTTCCTGGCTCTGTACACTGATTTCCGGACTTGTCGCCCACACAAGTACGTCATTAATTCACAGAACAGCCACTATGATAGTGTAGTTCTGCACGGTATGATACGCGTGGTTTTAGCTCCTGGTAAACAACAGTCAGGTATTAGTCATGTCATGTCAGCGTGAAAAGGAATATTGTTAAATGTTTTGCACTTCGGCAGAACTGCTCGGTATTTTGTGTCTCTCAGGAACATGTAACAACCAAGGTAAATTTACAAATAGCCCACACGTACTGGTCTATACTACCATCATACCAACAGTTCCTGGCCCATACTACCATCATACCAACAGTTCCTGGTTCATACTACCATCATACCAACAGTTCCTGGTCCATACTATCATCATACCAACAGTTCCTGGTCCATACTATCATCATACCAACAGTTCCTGGTCCATACTACCATCATACCAACAGTTCCTGGTCCATACTACCATCATACCAACAGTTCCTGGTCTATACTACCATCATACCAACAGTTCCAGGGCCATACTACCATCATACCAACAGTTCCTGGGCCATACTACCATCATACCAACAGTTCCTTGTCTATACTACCATCATACCAACAGTTCCTGGTCCATACTACCATCATACCAACAGTTCCTGGTCCATACTACCATCATACCAACAGTTCCTGGTCCATACTACCATCATACCAACAGTTCCTGGTCTATGCTACCACCATACCAACAGTTCCTGGTCCATAGTACCATCATACCAACAGCTCCTGGTCCATACTATCATCAGACCAACAGTTCCTGGGCCATATTACCATCATACCAACAGTTCCTTGTCTATACTACCATCATACCAACAGTTCCTGGTCCATACTGCCATCATACCAACAGTTCCTGGTCCATAGTACCATCATACCAACAGTTCCTGGGCCATACTACAATCATACCAGCAGTTCCTGGTCCATACTACCATCATACCAACAGTTCCTGGTCCCTACTACCACCATACCAACAGATCCTGGGCCATACTATCATCATACCAACAGTTCCTGGTCCATACTATCAACATACCAACAGTTCCTGGTCTATACTACCATCATACCAACAGTTAATGGTCCATAGTACCATCATACCAACAGTTCCTGGGCCATACTACCATCATACCAACAGTTCCTGGTCTATACTACCATTATACCAACAGTTCCTGGTCCATACTACCATCATACCAACAGTTCCTGGTCCATACTACCATCATACCAACAGTTCCTGGTCCATACTACCATCATACCAACAGTTCCTGGTCCATACTACCATCATACCAACAGTTCCTGGTCTATACTACCATCATACCAACAGTTCCTGGTCCATAGTACCATCATACCAACAGTTCCTGGTCCATACTACCATCATACTAACAGTTCCTGGTCCATACTACCATCATACTAACAGTTCCTGGTCCATACTACCGTCATACCAACAGTTCCTGGTCCATACTACCATCATACCAACAGTTCTGGTGTTTACTACCATTATGCCAACAGTTCCTGGTTCATACTGCTATCATAGCAACAGTTTATGGGGCCATACAACTATCGAGGAAACAGTTCCTAGCTCATACAACATTCATCATACCAGGAACCCTCATCATACCAGCAACTCTCATCATACAGTTCCTGGTCTATACTATCATGCCTAACACACACTGCCGGGACCCTAACTCATGACAGAGAACTTTAAGGAACGGCAGAAACCATCATGCATGTAAGGTATACCTGTGATATATCTGTAAACGGTTTTAAGAGCATTTCTACTCTTGTAGCCCTTCCTGTAGCTAGAAAATTGTTATTTGGCTGTTGATCCACGCTGTTGGTACTGGCAGCCTCCTGGCCTAATATCCATGACAACCTGGATGCTCTGTCACTTGACAGAAATAGTGATCCAGTTACCTCATGGAGATTTCTACATTTGCTTCAGCAGTATTTCTGATTTCTGTTAGTAGTCAGGACTCTAGTCAGCTTATCACTGGTCAACAACCAAAATGCTTCCGAGATCAGAGTAGCAATTTCCAACTAACTTTAGGTCAATGATAATATCATGGTTAACATTGTTAGCTCTACTTTTCAATATACACCTACGAGTCACAACAGGTTCCAAAAGGCTTACGGCATTATTTCTTACCACACTCAGTCTCACTGCCCTTCATTATTGTTCCAGCAGTCATAGAAGGTGGTTGTGATGTGCAAGTTTATATACTGAGGTGAAAGGTAGGTGATTTTCTTAGCCACACAGGGCGGATACAACAGGTACTGCTGCTTCCTGTGTGAATGGGACAGCCTTGCAAGAGGTTCCCACTACACCAGGAGAGACTGGCCACCTTTTCAATCATTGGAGCCTGGAATGAAAAATGCTCAACATCCACCTGTCACTGAACCAAACAAAATTTTGCTACAACCACTGCACACAAAACTGGGGCTCTTGAAAATTTTTGTAAAAGCTATGGACAAATCCGGTCAGGGATTCAAGTATATAACATCAAAATTTCTCACTGAGCGACGCTAAGATAAGAGAGGGAGTTTTCAATGGTCCTCAGATTCGAGTTTCTTAAAGATGGTGACTTTGAATCAGACCTTCATGGGGAGGAGAAAGCTGCTTGGGAAGCATTCAAGTTAGTGGTGAACGAATTTCTCGGAAAAAGAAGGGAAGGCAACTATGAAGAATTGGTGGAAAACCTCATCAAAGCTTACAAGAACATAGGAAGTAACATGTCACTTATAATTCACTTTTTGGACTAGCATTTAGACTTTTTTCCAGCTAACTGTGGGGCAGTTAGTGACGAACATGGAGAAAGGTTTCACCAAGATATTTCAACTATGGAAAAATAGTACCAGGGCAAATGGGGCACAACAATGCTTGCAGACAATTGCTGGACATTGGCAAGAGATAATTCTTCAGCCCACTATAAGCGTCAAGCAAATAGGCAGAGAGTAGGTACGAATTAGAGTTTAAAACATACTGACACATATTGCACGCTATAATAAAATAATCAAATATTACATGTCTCGTACCTTTAAACCTATAGCAAATAAGCATTTTTCAATGTGATATTTGGATTCAGGACATGAAAATACATATGAATTAACTAATCTCATTTAAGAAACCTATTTTAGACCCAAGGCACGGGTCACTTTACTTTTTACTCGGCTAAGTGTAAATTTTGTTTTACTGCTATTGTGCTTTATTCGTTCGAAAATTGAATACCCATTTGCGTACTTAATTATTATACTTATTGACCTTATTTCATGGGTTATAAGTCCATGAACGTATTGTCAGATATCTTAGCGAAGTCCGCGTGGAGCACATCTGCGTCTTGGTTGTCTTCCAAAGCCTCCATAACTTTGTCATAATGGTTCAGAAGTTGTGAGAAGCATGATTATCGCTTTTCATGACGACATGGGTTGTGCAGGTCACGCTTTCCCATAAAGTCTGTAATTTAGCATCTCGCCACCCTCTTAAAAACTTTAATGATGTGTGATGTTAGTGCTGTTGGTCTTTTTCCAGAGCTCTACTGCCTCCTTAGTGAAGAGGTTCTATGTCTGTATTTTTAAAACCTCTGAAATTTCGCCTGGACCTAAATAATTTCTTCTAAGACTACTGAGTGTTGATGCTAGTGGTATTTTTCACTTCTTTATACATAAGGAATTCCATTTATCCAGCCCAACTGTTGCATCTGAGGGCAGGTTTTATGTTTCTTTTCGAATTCTGTGAGATTTATGCTTAAGTCAGTTATGATTTGCAAGGATGGCAGAGATAATAAAAAACTGACTGACTCTTCTATTTTCATTTAATGGACTGCTGAATAGTAATGCATATGAGTTGTTCAAAATTTAGTTCATCTCTTTTTTTTCTTCATCGGTTTACACTGTGGCCACTATATTAGGTACACCCTTCTAGTACTGAGTTGGGTCCCCTTTAGCTCCCAGAACAGCCTGAATTTGTCGCCGCATGGATTCACCAAGATGCTGGAAACATTACTTAGAGATCCTGGTCCATGTTGACATGATAGCAACACGCAGTTGCAAAACATTGACACTGTGAATCTCCTGTTCCACCATAGAATTTGGTTTACCCCAAATTCTGTCCCTATCACCATGCCACAGCAGAAATCGCGATTCGTCAAACCAGACGACGTTTTTTCCAGTCCTCACCTGCCCAGTTTTGGTGAGCCTGTGCCCAGTGTAGCCTCAGTTTCCTGTTCTTAGCTGATAAGAGTGGAACCCAGTGTGGTCTTCTATTGCTGCATTCCATCCACTTCAAGGTTCGACATGTGCTTTTAGAGATGCTCGTCTACATAGAACTGTTGTAACGCGTGGTTATTTAATTTATTGTCGCCTTCCTCTCAGCGTGAACCAGTCTGGCCATTCTCCTTTGACCTTTCTCCCACAGATGTTTATTTTTTTACACTATTCATTGTAAACTATAGACTGTTGTGCGTGAAAATCCCAGGAGATCAGCAGTTTTGAAAATACTCAAACCACCTCGTCTGGCACCAGCAATTATTCCACGATTATAGTCACTTAGATCACATTTCTTCACCATTCTCTTGTTCGATCTGAACAACAACTGAACCTCATGACCATGTCTGAATGCTTTTAGGCATTGAGGTGCTGCCAAGTGATGGGCTGATTATATATTTGCACTAACAAGCAGGTGAACAGGTGTACCTGATAAAGTGGCCACAGAGTGTTTGAACCTCCTGTGAATAATGAGCCTATTTTAGAGGTGGGGTTTTTATTTGTATTTTGCGTATATGCAATTTTTTTTTCTCAATTTTCTGGGTGGCTAGTTTGTTCCTTTTATGCTTATTCTCTCTGGCATAATTGATTTAACTATTTTTCGGTATACATAATATCTCGGAGTAAATTATCTTCGCCTTGTTGCGACGTAGTCTTCTACAGTAAGTTCTTGATCAATCTTACATGCTTCCTCAGTGGGTTAAGGATGCTCAATGTTTTTCCATGAAATATTTTATTTCTGTTGTATAATTTGTCCCATTTAAGTTACCGATTGTTTTTCTTTTCACTTTAATTATTTAGCTGGTTCTCTTCTTCAAAGTTTATACCTCGATGAGGTTGTGATCTGAGTATATTGCATTAGTATATCGTCATCTGTTGGTTCAAATTCAAACTGGAACTGATTCTCCTTCTTTAGTTTAATCGTAATACTTTATCATTCAGCGAATTCAACAGTTCAGTACAACAGAATAGTTTTACATTTCTTCTCCTTCCAGAGATTTAATTACTCGCACTCATCTATATACTGCGTGTAGTTTTGCAGCCACGTCTCACTTTCCAAAACATCTCTTGTATATGCTTCTGTGAAAACTCTAAACATAGGCTTTTCCTCTGCGAGAAGCCCACTTATATAATGAACTTTGTAAATAACGTAACTCTTACTTGTTTTGAAATCCGAATGTTAGCAAAAGAGAAAGAAGATTTACCATGTGTGTGTGTGCGTGTTTTGGAGAATTTCTTAATGCCTCTGGTTATATACGATCTTTTCTGTAAAATGGCTCTTGATGTACAAATTTCTGGTTTTTTTTTATTACTGATTGTACTGTGTGCTGTTGTAGGTTTTGGCTCTGGTGATTTCGTTGAAATCTGATTCCATAAAATACAGAAAGCAGCAGGAAAGCAAAATGTATTAGAGTAAGGCTGGGAGGGAAGGAAACGTAAACAATGACCCAAAGATGAATCACAGCCACTTTTGAAGAAAAATGACAGTTAAGAACCAAGTGATAACATATGCCTAGCAAATGGCGATGCAAACGTGTACGAAGCTCATCGCAAAGAGAAATGAGACTAGAGTGGGAAGAATATATATCACGGAAAATGATAAAAGCTATTCAAAGAACGCAATAGAAACTCTTAGAGTATACAACTGAACAAGGCTGACTGACTGTCAGAAGAAGAACATTAAGAATGAAACACGACTATCCAACTTCGAGTCAACAACCGAGGAACAAGAGAAATGTCGGTACAACTGGACACAATACAAACAAAGGCGGCCGCGGTGACCAGAACAGGTAAGTTCTGGACCCAGTCCTGGAGCCGCCCTCTCTTTCCTTAGATCAAATCTGATTACCTCGCGTTCTCCAGGCGCTGCATGTCTCGCTTGACTTCAGCGCTTCTTCCATGATGATAATCTCAGAGAACATGGAGAGACTCTGGCTTAGAGATTCCACTGTCACACGCAGCACCTGACTGTAATGAAACATGACGGAAACTTAGCTATCTAGCTAGTTTGTCTTCCCACAAGATAACTTGCGTCCCAGCACAGTTTCGCTACAAACCAGTAACTCTGAAAGTTTAGCTAAAGAAAATCCACCATCCCTTTACTGGCTTCAGTTCACCCACACGCGGTTGTCTATATACACTCCCAGTCAAGCAAACTCACATACCCGCACTCCTACTCCCAACACTGCCTAATTCTTAGTTTCCCTCCTTGTAGCACCCAATTTTCCCACTCCTTCACTCATTCCAAACATTCCCCTACACCAGTGGTTTTTAACCTTTTTCACTTCATTCCCCCATTAAACAGCTCTTACAATTTCCGTGTCTTTCCATCAGTTTTCTCCTAACTGTAGTCTATACATAAAAGTCGAACACTAACATAAAATATGAAATTCAGTAGAATTTGTGGCGGTGCCACCAATAATTTAGTTCTAAAGTTTGACTGAGCTATGATTATGTGTAAAGAATGGGAAGGCACAACAATGATAGATATAAAATAGAAAACAATACAAGTGTAAAATATTTAAGAATTATAAAGCAGTAAACATGTGGAATAATCACACGAGTTTTGGAGTATTTATGCTCCACAATACACAGCTCAGAGGCAGCATGCTCTTATGTTTTTTTGAGGATACCCCACGACAGACAGATCATCCCATTCCAATATCTTTGACAAAGTGATGACACACTAGCCCGACACTAGTAACACAGACCCGTGAAATCTCAGCTTATTCGTTAAAAAAATGGCTTGCACCGTAATATGCAAATATTAAAATTGTATTCGCCTTAAGCCTGAAGCAGA